>NC_050198.1:79120075-79263252 GCF_004126475.2 Phyllostomus discolor | reverse complement strand
CTGTGAACTCAAGAGTATAAGAAAAAGAAACAGATTTATTGCTGATATGGAGAAATTTTTAGTAATCTGGACAGGTCAAACCAGCCAGAATATTCACTTAAGCCAAAACATAAACCAGAGGAATGACCTACCATATTTTGCCATGTATAAAGTGCACTTTTCCCCCACATTTTTGAGGGGAAATAAGGATGTGCATTATACATGGGTATAATGATCACATACCATGAGTATAGTAATGGGTATAATAATCCCATGTATAATACACACAAAAATGTGGATGTGCATATACATGGCAAAATATGGGTAACTTTAATTGTATGAAGTCCAAGAGAAGTGAGGAAGCTGCAGAAGGAAAGTTGGAAGCCCTCAGAGGTTTGTTCGTTAGGTTTTAGGAAAGAAGCCTAAAAGTGCAAGGTGAAAGCAACAAGTTATGATGTAGAAGCTGCAGCAAATTATTCAGAAGATCTAGCTAAGATAATTAATGAAGGTGGTTATACTAAACAACAGATTTACAATGTAAATAAAACAGACTGTATTGGAAGAAAATTCCATCTAGGACTTTCATAACTAGAGAGGAGAAGTCAATGCTTGGCTTCAAAACTTCAAAGGACAGGCTGAATCTCTTGACAGGGGCTAATGTAGCTGGTGACTTGATATTGAATCCAGTGTTCATTTATTATTCCAAAAATCCTAGGACCCTTAAGAATTAAGACAAATTCTACTCTTCTTGCACTCTACCATTAGAATAACAAAAGCTGGATGACAGCATATCTGTTTACAACACAGTTGATTGAGTATTTTAAGCTTGCCATTGAGACCTACTGCTCAGAAAAAAAATATTTTATATAGATAGATATACACACATATATAGATATATATGCAGATTTTATTTATTGATTTTTAGAGAGAGGGGGAAGGGAGGGAGAAAGAGAGGAAGAGAAACATCAGTGTGTGGTTGCCTCTCATGTGGCCCCCACTGGGGACCTGGCCCACAACCCAGGCATGTGCCCTGACCGGGAATCAAACCCGCAACCCTTTGAGTTGCAGGCCAGCTCTCAATCCACTGAGCCATACCAGCCAGGGCTATAGGTATTTGATTTTCTTACACCATAGTTTTTCTTTGTTTGCCCAATTCTTCTTAGATAACAAAATGATCTTCAGAAGCTTCCTCCTAGTCATTTGGGTCTCAGGAGATGCTTTACCTCAGTCCTTCCATTTGCACTTTTGCAGAGTGTGTTTGGCCATGGAGATTCATACTAGTCTCTGTTGAAGTAGGTGCTGGTTCAATTTTGGATCTGCAGACAGTCTTAATCTTTTCAAAATATTCTTATAGATTGATTCTTCAACCCCAGCGATCCAAAAAGAATGTGACTATCCCATCAATACAGGATACTTTTAAGTGGTAAAAGCTTCATCAAGGTAAAACCCAAGTACCAACAGAAACCCAGAGACCTCTTAGCTCTCTGTTGCTGGAATGCCTCACCTTACCGAATAGACTACCAGCTTGTCAGTAAGACTCAAACTCTTTCCCTCCCAATCTGACAGCTGTTGGGTATGTGAATGTGGGGTGGGTGATGCAGTTGAGTATTTTTTTAAACAGAAAAAGTTTGTGCTTCAAGAGCATATCAAGAAAGCGAAAATACAACCCACAGAATATGTCATATTTGAAAATCATATATCTGATAAGGGATTTTATGCAAAATGCATAAAGGACTCATAATTCTATAATGGAAAGGCTAATAATTCAATTAAAATTGGCAAATAATGTGAATAGATGTTTCTTCAAGGAAGATATACAAACAGGTTATGAAAAGATTCTCAACATCTGTAGTCATTAAGAAATGCAATTCAAGATCACAATAAGAAACTATTTTAGGTTTACTAGAATAGTTATAATAAAAGATACAGATAATAAAGATTTGGCAAGCATGTGGAGGAATTGAAATTCTGAATCCTTACTTGGTGGGATTGCCTGTCACTGTGGAAAACAATTTGGCAGTTCTTCAAAAAAGTTAAACATAGAATTACCATATGACCCAGCAATTCCAGACCAAGATATGAGACATAAAAACCTATGTTGACAAAGCCAAAAACAATCCAAATGCCCATCAATTGATGAAGGGATTGAAAGTGTCTTATATATGTATAGTAGAGTATTATTTGGGCATAGAAAAACATGAATGCTACAACATGGATGAATCTTGCAAACATAATGTCAAGTGAAAGACACCTGACCAAAAAGTTCACACATTGTATGATTCCATTTATATGAAATGTCCAGGATATGCAAATCTATAGAGATAGAAAATAAATTAGTATTTTCCAGGGTCTGGGAGAAGGTAGGAGGTGGAGAGCGACTGATAATGGGCATGAGGTGTCTTTTGGGGGTGAGAAAGTGTCCTGGAATTAGATAGCAGTGACACTTCTGTTTAGTTTCTTCCATAAAATAAGAGACACACTTTTCATTTTCATCAATAACTTTATTAATTTGAAATATATATCTTGAGTGTGTTGGTTGTCTCCTGCATGGTATAACATTGATTTTTCTCAATGTCTTGATTTGATCGCTATCAACTTCAACTGGTCTACCCGAACATGGAGCATCATCTAACAAGAAATCTCCAGCAGGAAACTTCACAAACCACTTTTGACATGTTCAGTCAGTCACAGCACCTTCTCCATACACTGCACAAATTGTTTTTTTGTTTGCATTTCAGTTGTGTTTTGCCTTTCTTGAAATAATAAAGCATAATATGCCAAAAATGTTGCATATTTTCTTCCATCTTCAACATTAAATGGTTACATAAAAATTCACGACTTTTGATGAGTTTTTAAAAATGCACATTGATATGACAATTTTCATAATACAATATAACAAAATTGTTTTGAATGAAGGTAAGAACAACTAAGCGCTATTAGAACCATCTTATGGAAAAAAGCCAAACTAACTTTTTGGCCAACCCAATACTAAAAGACATTCAAGTATATACTCTAAAGTGGTGAGTTTTATGGTACTGAATTATATCTCAATAAGGTTGTTCTAAAAGTATATATATTTTCCTGTCTGTGAGATATTAGGAAAGTCAATGAAGTTTTCCTCTTGTTTTCTTTCTTTTTGTTGAATAAAGGATAAAACAATCTCTATCCTTTCTACCATGCATGTGTAGGATGAGGATCAAATGTGATACAGATATAAAGCATAAGATGCTTTATAAATGCAAAGGCTTATTTCTTTTATGCTTCTAATTTCTCTCCTGCACTTATGGGTGAGTGCCTCTGCTGACTAACATAACTGAATCTAGGAGGTCTGTATTTACTTATGGTTGGGGTCATGAGGTTAGAAAGGCCAATTATTTCATTCTCTTATCATCCTCATGTCACCTCGGCATACCTGCCAGCAACATACACATGCATACTTTCTTTTATTTTCTTTTTATTTATTTTATTGTTGTTCCAGTATAAAGGAACATGTTGACAAGGCTTCTCTCTCATTGTTGTTCAGTTGTTTGTTCTTGATGATTTCTCCACAATTTAGTTGTAATTCCAAATTGGGCCTGGGAGGAGGTGAGTGTAACTCCTACTCACTTCTCTACCATCTTGAATCCCCTTTCCAATGGAAGTTTTTTGCAGTCAGTGAGGTCAATTATAGTTATCTGCAGCAACCACTTAAGAAATGGATATTCTGTATGTAGATGCTTAATAAGTATCAGTGATTGATTAAAATATTATTAGTAAGATACTAAGATATAGGGAAAATTGAAGTTAACGTTAAAAGCAAGAGTAGCTGATATTCATACTGTCCACCTAAAATTATTAGCTATTAAGTTTTTATTAGTTCAGCTTTTTTTAAAATTTCATTTTTAGTTTCCACCTGAAACTACATTAATTAGTAAAAGAATTGTTAGTCTGAATTTTCTAGGGTGTTTAATTCTTTTTTTTTTTTTGTACCAAAAATGTGATGGTTTAAGAATTAAATATATGTATATTTAGAAAATAGAACTGTGGAGGTAGAATCTGGATTTTTAAATAAAGTGTATAGTTTTCTAATAAGTCGAATTATAATGCAAAGTAGAGAATTTTAGAGGCAGAAGAAACTTTAGCATATATCTATTCTAGATCATTTTAGAGATGAATAAATTGGGGTTCAGTGAGGGTAAAGACTTGTACAAAGTCAGACAGTCTAAAGGCAAAATGAATGTTCTTAGTTATCTGGATGCACATGGATGGCTCCAGTACCCTGGATTTTATTTGCTAAGAGTGGCAGAAGCATAAAAAGATCAAATGAATGCATCCATATTACCTGGGAAATAACCTGAGAAATGACAAAGCTGACACACTCATTGACATGGTAAATTATAAGTGGCTTAAAGAATTGTCTTCCAAGAAATCCAAGAAGCTCAGAGAGCCCCAAAGAAGTTGGACCCAAGAAGAAACACACCAAGGCACATCATAATTACATTAGCCAAGGTAAAAATGAAGGAGAGAATCCTAGAAGCAGCAAGAGATAAGGGGACAGTCACCTACAAAGGAGTTCCCATCAGACTGTCAGCTGATTTCTCCAAAGAGACCTTACAGGCAAGAAGGAGCTGGAAAGAAATATTCCAAGTCATGAAAGACAAGGACCTACATCCCAGATTTCTCTATCCAGCAAAGCTCTCATTTAGAATGGAAGGGCAGATAAAGTGCTTCTCAGATAAGGTCAAGTTAAAGGAGTTCATCATCACCAAGCCCTTATTTTATGAAATGCTAAAGGGACTTATCTAAGAAAAGAAGATAAAGAAAAGACATGTATAGTAAAAGGACAGCAAACTCACAATTATTAACAACCACACCTAAAGCAAAACCAAAAGAAACTAAGTAAACAACTAGAACAGGAACAGAACCACAGAAATGGAGGGCACATGGAGGGCTAACAGCAGGGGGTTGGGAGGAGGAGAGAGGGGGAAAAGGTATAGAGAATAAGTAGCATAGAATGTTGGTTGAAAATAGATAGGGGGAGGGCAAGAATATTATGGGAAATGTAGAAGCTACAGAACTCATAAGTATGACACATGGACATGAACTAAAGGGGGGAATGTGGGTGGGAGAGGGAGTACAAGGTGGAGGGGAGAGAAGGGGGGAAATGGGACAACTGTAATAGCATAATCAATAAAATACATTAAAAAAAAAAGAATTGTTAGCCATTTTTTTCTGGCCAAATGGCACAAGATGAGAAAGGAGAATAAATAATCTTGAAATGATTGATGTGGAGATGGACTACTGAAGAGGACAAAGGGCTGGTGAGTTCCATGCTTTTCACTTAATCACACTTAATCATAGATTATTTCCTTCTGGCATGATTTCACAGTACATGAACAAGGAAGTGTTTTAAAAATAAGGAAGTATGTTATTCTTATGGTTTTCAGGGTAGGCCAGTTTCAGTTAATTCCTTTTTTACATCATCTCTACCAAACATCAACAGAAATTTATTCCTGTCCTTATTATCTAGTTCATAATCACTTTTTCTTTTTAAGTATAGCCTATATTCTACACTACACTGTACTCCATGGTCTATTACAGTATTTACTAAAGAGTAGTTTTAGTATAAAAGGGACTAGGATTGTACCTTATTTTAATTATTTTGGTTATTTGAGATATGATTATATATATGGGTCTTTTCCTTTAAGAGAAAATCTGATACCAAAAGGGTCTCCCTTGAAATGATTGTGCTCATCACTTTTTGGAACTGGACTGGACTTTGGAGAGCACTCAGTGCAGTATTTCCCTGAGTGTCAATGTTTGCTCTTTGACATACTATCTCAGGAATGTGACCAGTGAAAGGGTTTCCTTATTAATTAAGTTTTGGAAACACACAACACAGTCTGTTTTCTTATTATAGGTTCTCAATCTATGTGAGTACTTGTGAGGGTCCTGAGAAGCATTGCAGTGAGAAAAGCTGTTTAACTCTATCCAATGTTACACTCTTTTTTTCCATAACATTTACTAATATCCCAGCAAATAAGATTCTTGATGGATACACTTGAAAAAATCTGATTTAGTAAATCTTCTTAATTACTTATTATAAAACCCAGAATCTGTAAGGGGAAGTGACTTACCCAAGGTTACTACTAGCACCTTAGTAGCAGAGCTGAGGTAGTATATCAATCTTTTGTTGCTAGGTGCAATATACTTTAGCACTTTTCATCAAAGGGTATGATGTTGAGAGTAATGGTAAGATAAAGTGCTACTGTATTACTCTTGTACCCTTTTGATTCCTTTTTATGTGACACAGATTTCTTTCTCATGGCATCTTTTTCTAAAGCACTTACAATGACATCTGTCATATAATGACTTTTGATCCTTTAACTTTTCTCATCAATGTTATAGGCAATAACCTCTACTCTATACCCCTTGATTATGTGATTTCTCTAGTTCTTCATGTGGATAGATCTTTCTCATCCTTCAGGTTTCAGCCTAAATGCTACCTCTTCATTGAGGCCTCCCCTGACCACTCTAAGTTGTCCTTTTCCCTCCCACAAGCACCATTCTCTATTAGAGCACCTTGTTCCTTTCTTCCATGACACTACACTTTTTTAAGTATCTCAGCTGTTTTGCTCACCATCTACCCTCAGCACAGTGTCTGGCCCATAGTAGGTATTCAATAGATATTTATTCAATGAATTAATAAAACAAAGAACTAAAACTGCTCTGTTAACAGTTTCTACTTGATAAAAGTGTTTCTCCTCACCTTCCTTGACTTTCTGGGTTCTTTGTAACATTTTTTTCATTGAAGGATACACTGGGTAATTTGTGGGATTCCTAACCCATCAAAGTGACATGATTTTCCTCTATATTCTACCAATGGATCTTTCCTCTTCAAGTCAAATAACACCATTCATTTTCTTCACTACAGTAAAGATGTGATTCAGTATTCCCTAAAAAGAGCCTTTTAAGATTTCTAGAAGTTTAGTGGGGGAGGTTTTGTGAAAACATTTGCCAAGAAGGTAATAGACAAAAGACAGGTCTCCAGTACCGAAATGATATATTTTGATTGATGTGGTAGATTAGATTACTGTTCAGAAATATCTACTTCTTCCTCTCAACTCCATGGGATGAGTACACCTACCCACCATTTGACTTTGAACTCAGTTATATGACTTGCCTTGGTCAGCAGGATTTTAACAATTGTGAGGTAAGTAGAGACATGAAATTGGCATGTATCTGTTGTGCTCCTGCCATTACTGTAAGAAGAGCTGTATCTTCAGCATGGGTCCAAGAATAGATATACATAAGCAGACCCAAGCTTGTCTTTTACAAAGAGCCAAATCCAGCTTGATTTGGAGCTTGAAGCAGAACTGCTCAGCTGAACCCAGTCTAGATTAGTCAACCACTGTCAATATACAGACTCATGAATGAGAATAAATAGTTCTTTAGAGTCATTGAGTGTGAGATAAACTGATGAAACTGTTAATTTTATCAGATAATTTCAGGCATTTTTGAATAATTCATTATGGTATCTTTAGGATATCTTTAGGATAATCCTTGCTAATGTCTTTCCAGTTTAGGTAGTGATCCCTTTGTTGAAAATTTTGATAAGATTGCTGTAAACTTATCAATTCAGCTACTGCCTAAGATTGAGAGGTGGAATGGAACTAAACTGGTCTCAACAACAACAACAACAGGGAAGAAGATTGAATGAGGACAGGAACAAGAAAAAGAAACTGGCAGACTGTCAGACAGTTGTTGGAAAAAAGGAAGTTTGGGGAAGAGATGCCTATTGAGGATTTTGATTAGTTGTTTGCTTTCTAAAAAATATATTTTATTGATTGTGCTATTACAGTTATCCCAATCTTTACCCCTTTTCCACCCTCCACCTGTACCCTGATTCCCTCCAGCAATCCCCTTACTTCATGTCCATGGGTGGTGAATATAAGTTCTTTGGCTACTCCATGTTCTATTCTGTTCTTAACACCTCCCTGTCTATTTTGTGCCTACAATTTGTACTTCTTATTCCCTGTGCCTTTCCCCCATTTTCCCCCTACCCCTCCCTGTTGATAGCCCTCCAAATGATATCCTTATCTCTGATTCTGTTCCTGTTCTGCTTATTTGCTTAGCTTGTTCTTTTAGATTCAGTCATTGATAGATGTGAATTTATTGCCATTTTAATGTTCATAATTTTGATCTTCTTTTTCTTACATAATTCCTTTTAACATTTAATATAATAATGGTTTGGTGATGATTAACTCCTTTAGTTTTACCTTGTCTGGGAAGCACTTCATCTGCCCTTCAATTCTAAATGATAGCTTTGCTGGATAGAGTAATCTAGGATGCAGGTCCTTGCTTTTCATCATTTTGAATACTTCTTGCCAGTTCCTTCTTGCCTGCAAAGTTTCTTTTGAGAAATCAGTTGACAGTCTTATGGGAACTCATTTGTAGGTAAATGTCTCCTTTTCTCTTGCTGCTTTTAAGATCCTCTTTTTATTTTTAACCTTTGGCATTTTAATTATGATGTGTCTTGGTGTGGTCCTCTTTGGGTCCAACTGTTTTGGGACTCTGTGTTTCCTAGACTTATATGTCTATTTCCTTCACCAAATTAGGGATTTTTTCTTTCACTATTTTTTCAAATAAGTTTCCAATTTCTTGCTCTTTCACTCTTCCTTATGTTACCCCTATGATTTGGATGTAGGTACATTTGGAGTTGTCCCAGAGGCTCCTTAGTCTGTCCTCATTTTTTTTAATTATTTTTTTTCTGGATGTTCTGATTAAATATTTTTTTCCTTATGTTCTAAATCATTGATTTGTTTCTCAGATTCATCCCCTCCACTGTTGATTACCTGTAGATTTTTCTTTATTTCACTTAATGTAACCTTCATTTCTGCCTGGGTCTTTTTTATGCTGTTGTGGGACCTAATGAGTTATTTGAGCATCCTCATAATCAGTGTTTTGAACTCTGCACCTGATAGGTTGCTCATCTCCATTTTATTTAGTTCTTTCTCTGGAGTTTTGTTCTGTTCTTTCATTTGGGCCATATTTGTTTGTCCTCTCAATTTGGCAGCCTCTCTGTGTCTGTCTCTGTGTATTAGGTAGAGATTCTTTGACTCCTTGTCTTAGTAGTGCAGCCTATTGTAGAAAAGTGCACCCATGAGTTGTATGGGGCAGAGCCTTAGGTAATCTTCATGGTGGGGCAACCTGTGTCTTACCCCTCTGTGGCTGTGGAGGGGAGAGCTCAGAGGGGGGATAATGCTGCTGCCTGGCCTCTGAAGTTTTTCCCAGGAAGATGCTATCTTCCAGCACTCACCTTGTTGCTAGTCACTTTACTTTCTCCCTGTATGCGACTGGTGCCCTTCCAGTTGTTCCCCTGGTACTAATCCCAGAAGGAGTGCATGTGTGTAAGTCTTAAGATTGCTGTGGGTCATGTAAGAGGAGTCTCCTGAGAATCCTAAAGTTTCTTCTACTGCTCCAACCCCCACTGGTTTTCACAGCCAGAAGTTATGGGGTCTTATCTTCCCGGTACTGTAACACTGGGCTGGGTGTTCTGATCTGGGGCTGGGATCCCTTGTTTTTGAGGTATTCCTCCTGATTTTTACCCACCACACATGAATGTGCCCCTCTCTGTGCTACTCCACATCTCTGCACCTCTTTGCACCCCTCCACCTCTCCATGCCTACATCTCTGTGTCTCTGCCCTTCCTACCCATCTTGATGAATATGGCTTCTTTAAATACTCGGTTGTTGGACTTCCACACAGTTCGATTTGCTGACAAATCTGGGTGATATTTGTTTTGTAGCCTAGTAGTAGTTTTTGCTATAGTTGTGTGAGGAGGCAAAGTGTGTTTACCTACACCTCCATCTTCACTGAAAGACAGTTAGTTGTTTTTTTTTTTATGAAAATTGTTTCCTCTGCATTGCAAAATCTCCAGTAAAATCTACACTGTCCTACTACTTTATAGATTTCTTTTCTTTTGATGTGGTATAGTTCTGAATCCTGCTTTGGGGTTGACATGCAGTACCAGAGGATAACTGAAGGCTTTAACACCTAGGTTAGAACTGCTAAACTATTGAAACATGGGGATATATCTATAAAATACAAGAAGGAGACCACTCACAGGAAGGAAATGGCTCTTCTAAGACCTTGTAACAACTTTGTAAGCTTAGATGTTTCCAGGTATTCCTTTTTTTCTTTCATGGCCTGCCCTCCCCACCTTTCCCCTTGCTTTTACTCTATTTCTATTGTTAGCCAAGATCTGAATTAGTATTTCCAAGATACCAAGAAGACTCCTCATGCTTGTTCCTAAGTCTTAACTACTGGTCTGCCTCAGTACCTAAAGCTCCAATATTAAAGATTAATTTATTTGGATTCAGGTATCATTTGTTTCAAAATGCAATTGACAAGCATAGAGTGGATACTCAGGAAACATTTACTAAATGGATGAATACTTTAGTAGAAACTTGCTTAGAAGAGAAGTACATTGAAGTGTTTTGACGGAGTTAGGATACAATATGGTTATTTTATCTTGTTTTATTTATTTTTAGATTATGAATTATATCAAACAGAAAAGTATAAAAATTAATATAATGAATACCCATCACTCTAACTCAAAGTTAATACATACTAATATATTTTCTTTTTGAAATAAATAGTTATAAGTGTTACAGATAGAGTCACATCCCTGTTTGTACTTCACCCTCCATGATTACATTCTCTCCCTTCTCTCCTTAGAGGTATTCCATAGTTAGTGTTTATGCTTCCCACATATGTTACTGTATTATTTGTGTGTGTGTGCTTTAACAGGTAATACACAGTATTGTTGTTTTTTAGACTTTAAATGAATTCTTGTGCACATACTATTCTGCAAATTGCATTTTCATTTAACAATGTGATTATATTTATCCATGTTGATACACTCATATCTAGATCATTCATTTTACCTGCTGCCTTGCATCACACTGTATGACTATAATACAATTTATTCATTTTCTTCACATTTTTAAAAGATTTTATTTATTTACTTTTAGAGAGAGGGAAAGGGAGGGAGAAAGAGAGGGAAAGAAACATCAGTTAGTGGTTGCTTCTCATACACCCCCTACTGGGGACCTTGCCTGCAACCCAAGCATGTGCCCTGACTGGGAATTGAACCTGTGGCCCTTTGTTTTGTAGGCTGGTGATCAATCCACTGAGCCACACCAGCCAGGGCTCATATTTTTTTATTGTTCAAGTACAGTTGTCTCCATTTCCCCTCCCCCCTCCCCCTCACCACAGCCATCCCTACTTGGATACCTAGATTGTTTTCTATTACAATGCTATGGCAAACATCCTTTAACATGTTACTTATTTGCATGTGCAAAAGTTTTTATAAAATAAATGACTAGAAGTGGAACAACTTGGCATTAGGGAATGTACATGTTCAGATTGATTAAATATGGCTAAATTGTTCTCCTATGTGATATCTCACAGTATATGAAATTCTACCAGTGTGTGAATTTCCTTTTTCTTTATTTTCTTGATAATGTTTAGTGTTGTCAGATTTGGCATTTTTCTAGTAGGGGAAATTATACCTTACCAATTTAATTTGTATTATCTTGGTAACTGTTGAGTTTGAATGTATTTTAATGTGTGTACTGAGCATTTGAATTTCCTCTTATGTGTACTGCCTGTTTGAGTATTTTGCCTATTTTCATACTGATATTCTTCTTATAGATTTGCAGACATTCACTGCATATCCTGTATGTCTGTCTTTTGTCAGCTTTATGCTTTGTAAAATCCGGTCTGTGTTTTTTTTTTTTTTTTTTTAATGTGTTTATGGTGTATTTTGTTATAGAAGTTTCATATTTTCATGTAGTTAAACCAATCCATCTTTTTATTTATAGCTAGTTTGTTTGTATTCTGTTTAAGGAGGCCAGAGCCTACTGAGTATGTGAGGGGAAAAGGACTAGATGTGCAGGCAATAGAAACAAATATCCCCATTCATTCTTGTTTTTCTTCTTCTATCATTTCTTCCTTTATTCCCATCCTGAAATTAATGCTTTTTACAAATGAATTAGGCTACCTTTCCAGTGATTTTTTTTTTCAATTTTATATCTAGATATATCTTTGGCTTTGTTCTGCTATGCTGCCTTCTTCAAAAACTTTTCCAAATACTTGGTATAACCAGTACACAGTAGAAAATATTGGTCTGTGCCTTTAAGAATAAGAAAACAAATAAATAAATATACCTCAGGACTGATGTAATTGTGCCATATTAATTACCTCATATAATGAAAAGTAACGCACAATAAACAATACATCTAATTTGGTGACTCTCTATTGTTTTCTAACGCACAATAAACAATACATCTAATTTGGTGACTCTCTATTGTTTTCTGGTTTAGGATGTCTTTGTAAACAATCACTTTCTAAACCTTTATTGCTTTAACTCTCTACTGAACTACCACAATGCCACTTCCATAAACCCCCTCAATCTAATCAAAGTTGCTGTAATGTGGGTTGGGGATCAGGGGATAACTAAAAAAACTGAGAACAATGATATATATCAAGCTTTCTGAGTCCTTTTAATCCTTCCTCTGTCCTTCCACTCTTCACTACACATTGCAGCTTAAATTATTTAGTTACTCAAATCAATCCATTTTTCTCTGTTTAGTGGTTGGACAGTAAAAGTAAGATTTACTGCAGCAAGTGAAAAATAAAAAATGAATTAGCTGAAAACAAACAAAAAGCTGCTTATGTGGCAATTTTCTGTGTTAATCAAACCTTGAGGACAGGTCAGAGAATCAATATTTGACTACAAGATGAAAGGAATCAAAGCTTACACTAAGCATAGAAGAGGGGTAATTTTGGGGGAAAAGACCTAAGGGCAAGATTCATCAAGAGTGGCCAATGGCAAAATTTCATCCTGTCCTTTGGTTGGCCTCTTAGAGAGACCTCTGTTTAAGAAATGGCAGTGTTTTTTAATGCACATATCGAAATTCAGCTTGATTGTCTCATCTGGGGAAGAAAGCCATCTGTCAGTATTCTCCAAATAATTTACATAATTGACTTTCACAAAAGCCTCAAAGAAACAAGCATTTATCACCCTAACTGTGGCAGGTGCAGTGTGTGTCTTTGTCATTTTATCAAGATAATGGTAAATGGCAGTCAGGTTTCTTCTCTTCTGTCTTCTCCCAGATTTCTTTCAATTTGTACATATACCTACATTTCCCTTTGAAAACAGAATCAGAAAAATGTCAGCTAGGCTTGCTGGGCCTAGAGCAGGGGGGGAATTGGCTTGCCCTGGAATCAGCCACCAGCCACCTGCCACTCTTCACTGCACCTAGGGACTCAGTTCAGGGGGAGTTAGTAGGGGAACATCACTAAGACTCCCTATATCAGGGCTAAATGCCCGAAAAACCTGAATCTCCTGGCTTGAAGTTCTCTTTGTATATTGGTGCTGAGAGAGGGTGGGACACCCTCTGAACTAGCTTGCCCTTAGCTTCTAGACCTAGCAAAATGGGCTAAATGACCTTCAGTATATAAGCAGAATATATTAAGGGATGGTGACCTTGTTCCCATAGACCTAGGGTGGGACTGAGGAAGTGTAGAAATTATCATAAGGTTTTTTCTACCACAACTGAATCCAGTAACTTATCTGTAGGAAATTGCTACTCTGCAAAATATACTGTATATTAAAAACCATATTAACTCTGAGATCTTTGGTCAGAATTCAAGATCCAGTACAACTCTGCCTTGAAGAATAGTCTTTTGTAATTTTCAAGGCACAGAGAACTTTTTGCTTGATCTCTCCAGACTCTGTGAAGTATATTTCTTAACCTGGTTAGCTTTGGATGTCCCCATCTTTCCTGTTTGTTCATAGAGATGAAAGACCTAACACTCCCCAATATTTAGCAGAGAGAGCAACAAGCAAATTTCTAAACTGCGGCTAAATCAAAAAGTTTTCCCCCTGAGTATTGTAATTACAGAAGAAATGGAAGTGTGTTCAAGTTTCCAAACCATGAAAATTGCATTTTCCCACAAGGTAATCAGTAATCCATTAAAGGGGTTGTAGAAATTGAGGCAGAAGGCTCTTCTTAAAAATGATCCATGAGGATAAAAATATAAATAAAAATAGCAGTCATATATCTGAGAATTATTCTCCTTTCTTGTGATCTTGAACCAGTTTTTGGTCTCTAGCTATTGCATACCTATTTAAGCATATAGACATAATACTTCTACACTTTTTTATTGTGATTGTATAAAATTTTATTTAGTAAAGATGTATCTTAAGTACTGGATAAGTAAGGGTTAAATGCTATATGTATATAAATTATGAGTAAATTAAATTTTAAGTACACAAAGAAAAGTTTGATACTTAAAGTCTTTCTGTTGTTTTTAATATACAAAACCATATCTCTTTTATTTCTTTACATAAATTCAGTTACATATGTATTAACACTTTGAAATTTAAGATTATATTTCTAAAACTGCAAACTAAGGAAATATACCCAGTCATGGCCAGTGTAGCTCAGTTGTTTGGATGTCATCCTGCAAAGTGAAAGGTTGCTGGTTCAATTCCCCATTAGGGCACATGCCTGAGTTGTGAGTTCTATACTCTTATATATACACAGAATCTCATTAATCATAAAGATTTTCCACTGTTGGAAGAAGGGAATATATGACTTGAGTCCTGGGTATAAGACATCCTCCCTGCCATTCAGTTAACTCCAGTATTCAATTGTCTTCTCTGCTCTGTTTTCTCTTTGATGCAACACAGCATGTGTCATTCTATATTCTGATTAAAGAGTAGAAAACAGCAGCATCTGGGATGAATGGGACAGGGAAAATTCAATTGGTGCAACCAATTATGATGAGTAGTGTTACTCAGTGACCTAGTGAGAAAATGAAGGCAGAACAAAACCTGGCATAAGGAGGCAAATGTACTTGTTTTATTTGGCATGAATATCTATCCCCAGTGGTTGTCATCCAGTGTAATATATTACAGCCATGTCCTTGAAGTCTTCCCAGTTAGCTGCACAGTGAAATTTTGATCATCATGTAAATTGTATGTGTGTCACAATAGAGGGATTAAAGTAGAGCCAAGTATAACCTGGTTGAGGAAGACATAACAGGCATAGCATGTCAGGCTACATCAAGGAAATATTGTGTGTGTCTTGGAACACATAAGTTTTGTCTTGCGGGGAAAACAGACTGAAATGATTTAGGGCTAAAGGGCAGTGAAATGAATACATAACTGCATATTTTTATAAACACAGTGAGGTACTGAAACACTGCATTTAGGAATGTTATGTATTTATTGCTCGCCTGTCTAATGTTGTTTTGCAAATTTTAATCACTTTAAGTATGCTGCCCAAAATATTAGTGTGTCTGCCCAGGTACAAAAGAGTAAGTACTGTATGATTCCTTACATGTGAATTTCAAGAACTGGCAAAACTAATTCATAGTAATAGAAGAATTTACAATAGTGATTGTCTTTCAGTGTGTGTGTACATGGAAATTACTGAAAAGAGGCAAAGGGGGCTTTTTTGACTGATAGGAATATTCTATATCTTACATTTGTCAAAACTTATCAAACTGAAAATTTCAAAACTGTTCATTTTATTGTATGCTAATTTTCCTTCATAAAAACAGAAAAAGGCAGAAAAAGTATTTGTAAATCACAGGAACACTGAGAAGCACTACTGTTCTGGATAATACAAAGTTCAGCTACTTTGGTTTTGGGCTTTTTGTCATGGATTTGTCAGGGATTCCATGAAAAACTTCTTTTACATGTAAAATTAACTTTAGGTCAGAGGTGTCAGACTCATTTTCACCAGGGGCAACATCAGCCTCGTGGTTGCCTTCAAAGGGCCAAATGTAATTTCAACTCCTTCACAATTAAGGAGTAGTTACATTTATACAGTCCTAAAATTATTTTGGCCCTTTGAAGGCAGCCACGAGGTTGATGTGGCCCCCAGTGAAAATGAGTTTGACATTCATGCTTAAATAAACCAGACAAAAGGGGAGCTCCTTTTGTATTTTTAGTGTAATTTTATTTTTTAAAGTTATATATTTTCCAAAATTAGAGCTATGCAGTCTTATGCCACCCCATGTGGAATTCATTCCCTCTATAAACCTTTCATTCTGATGCTTCTCAGCAGGGATATGGTGCACTTGAGATCTTGTGATTTTCTGTTTCATTAATTAATGAACCTCTTTGGCCAGAAGGTCTACTTGAGGGGTGGGCCTCTGTCTGATTTATTACGATATCGCCAGCACCTTGAACTGGCCCTGGTCCACAGGGCAAGGAGTCAAGCTAAGATTTGTCAAATTAATTAATGCATTAATTAATTAGTTCAGGAGATGGTCTCTGCTTTCTAGCAGCTCACAGAAAAGATATCTGGGTAGATGACTACTGACATGGTCTAGTTGATGTAGCTCTTAAGAGGCTACCCTGTTGCTTACCCCTCCAACATGCCTTGGTCCTACCATAAGTAAAACTAGATTAGACAACAAAGGTTGGGAACCACTTTTTCTAGAAGGTTCAAGAAAAAGTGCATCTATGTTAGTTTCCTATAGACTCCGTTAGTCCCCTTCCACTATTATATCAGTATGGGTTAGCATTAAAATTTAGTTAGCTGTTATAGGGAGATAGATAAGGCAGTAGGAACTACAGGAAATGAAAACAGTTCTGAACTTACACATTTCCATTCAGTGGCTTAGAGTGGTATGGCATTAAGGTGTTGGACTACACACAGCAGGTCAAGGGAGAATTGGGCTCCATAGGGTTGTGGTGGATTAGAGAAAATTAAAGACACACACACTTCAATAATATTATAGCTAATGATCCATTTCTTGATGTTTGCAAGATGCCAATTTAGAAAAAGTAAAGACTTTTTTACCTCAAAAGTAGTATTGCACCTGCTGAACATGCAGTTTTTAGGAAGGCTCAAAGCCATGGATAAAAACTCACTATGAGTTAATGAGGGACAATTATATGCTTGAAGAGCTTCACACATCTCTACCTGGGAGGTCAACAGGTTACAGGTCGAAGAAAAAACAAGGTCCTTCTAATCTACAACTCTTAGTGCACAAGGCTTTGAATACAGTAAATACTGGTAATCTAGCTGAGTTGGTGAATGCAGAAGTGTTTTATAATGCTAAGAAAATTGTTAAAAAAAAGTATGACAGCTGATCACAGGAGAAACTTCTCTGTGGAAACTTAGGACCTTGAAGGATAGTTTGCTCTTTTAAGGCTATTATTAACTTATCTTTCTCATGAGTATCCCAGCCTCTAGCTCCATAAAACCTGCAATAACTGCTGTTTTATGACTTAAACCTGGTCATAACACAAAAGGTTGATTGGGGATCCCATCTTACAAGGTAGAAAGATAGCACTTTTAAATATGTAACATCTCAATAGATTTTTCATGAGATGAGCCAAAATGCTTCTTCAAGATTCATGTAAGCAAATGTCTATGACATTTGTCTGTGACAAATGTCTATGATGGTGAAGCATGCTAGAAAGGTATGTTACTCCAAAGTAACATAGTCCTTTCCTGCATTTACAGTACCCAAGTCTATAAGTAAAATACAATCTTTCAAGTTAACACTCTGACCCTTTTGAGTTTGTTTGGTCCTTATTAGAACCAATAATGTGTTATAGAGATGAACTATGCTTTCACCAAAAAAAAATTGATTAAAATCCTTTAGGGTAAAAAATATTCTTCCCCTCTTTGTATTCTTCCATTTTCTTACCCATCTTCCCACTCTCCACCTAGTTCAGGAAAACTTCTCTTACATCAGCTTGATATTTTCAACATAAGCATAATCTGTGGACAGTTTTATGCAACTATTAAAGAAAATTAAAAATAAACAAACTCTGTAACTTTCTGTATTCTGAAATACATTACCAAAAAAAGCCTTGTGTGGGAAATGTTACATACTGTGAGAAATGGTAAATTCTGCTTTGTCAGAAAGTGCTGGAAATATGATAGGAAGAGCGACTCCTATGTATCTAAATGGCATCCAAAAGAACAAAAATCAGGGGCTATTAATGTAGCTAGATTTGGGGATTCAGGTAATATGTCCTATAATTCATTTTGACATTTGTGAGGAGAAATTAGAGTAGGGCTGACCAAAACACTATCCCTTGAAAAAACCAGCAACGGGACTTCAAACCTGATCCCTCACATATCAACATGATCTCTCCGAGGGGACTCCTTTCCAGCTAAATGCTGAATTTAATTCTGTACATCACAGTTCTTTGGAGAGATTTAGTACTTTAATTATATTTTTTATGTTTCACAGAACTGTAAACGTAAATTATCTTTTTATTTTCTTTATCTTTAAAGGAGAGCTTAGAAAAACAATAATGATTAAAGGTGTATGTGATTCTTTTGTGAGTCATTTTATTGCTTGTGTGGAGGGGACAATAGTTCTCTGTATTTCTGGCTGAGGAGCCCTCTGGTGATAACTCCAGGCCATCTCAGGAATGACTAAAAAGTCTAAAAGCCATTCAGTCAGCTATCTGTTGTGCCTCCAGAGACTATGGTTACTTTGACATTTTTCTTCCTAAAATGCTTTGAACTGAGCATTCATTTGTATATGATGTAAATTTCACTTAGCTGCAGCACAGAAGAAAATCATCAGAAAAATATATTTAAAAAAATTAAAATATTTAATTGGAACTTTATGCCTGAGATCTAGAAAAATCTTTCCAACTCAAATGTTAAAATCATTGGTATTGTATAATATAGGTAGAGTTAATAATCTAACAAAACTGGGCATTTATTTGCATATTGATACCTCATGAAATGGAGTGAGATATTTTTAAAACCAATTGGTCTTTTAAAAAATCTTCCTATTATATCATGTCAGGAGTTGTTTCTTCTATATATGGAAGAGCTACTTGTGATGGTGAAGCTTGCTAGAAAGCTATGTTACTCAAAGATCAACTTCTTTCCTGCATGCATCTGGCTTGTAAAACATGCCAACAGTGTTTAATGTAATGGGTCACATCTGTCAAGGAAGATTATAAATTGTACCTGTGATGCCCTGTAATTAGTAACCTTCAAATGGCTCCAGATGCTATTTCCCTGAGCATTTGCCTTGGCAAATCTTACAGGAAGTTAACTCAGGATAAAGAGTATTTAGGTCCAAAAGACACTGTAGTGAAATAGGAGAATTATTTTTAATTTTAAAATCCTTCTTTTCTTGTTGTTCTGACCAAGTTTACTAGAGGGCCTTTTATCCAGAGGCCAGTGTGGAATGGACTTCAGCTTATTGAGGAGAGATTTGGTTGCTAACTTTGTTACAGAGCAAAATTCACCCACAAATTGTGTGAGAAGTAAATATGTCTGTATTTTGTGTGTTAAGGCGATTTGGGAATGAATGTGAGTCTGTAGCTGAAAACTTCACACTGGGAAGCTGACCTTTTGCTTGTGAAGGAGCTTTGCTATTTAATTGGCTCATGGGTATACCTGCAAATGCTGGCATGCTGGGTTGTGTTTGCATATCAGAATTCATTACTTGCTTAAACCTAAGGTACAGTATGGAAAATGTAGGGTTTTTTTAAAAAATATTTCATTAGTTTGAGAATCACTACACTGTTTTTTGGATTTGTTTTGTTGAATTTTTAGTGAATATTCATCATTTTGTAAACCATAATCTACTAGAAATGAACTAAAATCAGGTTCTTACCTCATACCATTCCATTAAATACTTGCTAGGTAGTTTAAAAATTAAAATTTGAGAATAAAACTATAAAATAACAAAAAGAAAATAAGGGTGTTTCGTGTGTTTATATATTCTTGTAGTAGCAACATCTGTCTAAGCTTAAGAGTAAAGCCAAAAATTTGGGAAAGAAAAGATCAAGTTAATCATATAAAAGCAAACAAACATATGAAGCCCCTTTTGTAGGTTAAAAATTCATAATAAAAAAATTAAGGAAAGCCCTGGCTGGTGTGGCTTAGTAGATTGAGTGCCAGCCTGTGAACCAAGAGGTCACCAGTTCACTTCCTGGTTGAGGTGTATGCTTGGGTTGCTAACCAGGTTGGGCCCCTAGTGGGGATATGCAAGGGGCAGCCATACATTGATGTTCCTCTCCCACTCTTTCTTCTTCCCTTCCCCTTGCTTTAAAAATAAATATATGACATTTTAAAAAATTAAAGAGAAAAAGCAGATGGGAAAATATTTACAGCAGGTATTAAGTATAATTAGTCTACTTCTTATGAGTTAATTTTAAAAAGATAAAGACATAAATAGAAAATGGACAAAGTACATAAAAGGTAATTCAAAAGGAAGAAACAAAAATGGCCAATAAATAAATGAATACATGTTTACCTCATTAGCAGTCAAACAGATACAAACTAAATCCATCCATCACACTGGCAAATTAAAATGAATTGATAATATACTTATGTATAAATGAATTTCCATATGTTGAAGTCAAATGTAAATAGGTACTAAATCTGCTTGTGGGATAATATGACAATATATATTTAAATTCACAAAATATGCAACTCCTCTTGTAGGAAGTTACCTTAAGAAAATAACTAGAGAGGTGTGGAAAGCATCGATTATAAAAATGTTCACTCTACTACTGCTTTTAATGTTGGAAAATTATAAGAAAAACACTAGGGGATTGATTAAATTATATGCACTCAAAAGTTGAGATGTTATATAGTCATAGAAAACCATATTGTAAGAGAATATTTATTGACCTGGAAAAGCAACCACAGTATGTGCTGGGTTTTAAAAAATATCATGTTAAATACTACACACACACACACACACACACACACACACACAAATGCACACACATATATAGAAATGGAGGGGAGAGAGAGGGGCACAGACATAGAGTTATAGACAAAGATATGGGGGGAAGTGACTAAGCGATCTCATCTGGAGACACATTTGTTGCTGGAGCAGTGCATCAACCACAAGGAACAACTTTTCTCAGACAACCTAAATTGGCATTCAAGAGAAAAGCTCCTGGATTTGTGTTCAAGATGGCAGAATAGGAAGATCCTGAGCTCAATTCTCATTGATACCAAAACTGCAACTGCATATAGAACAACTATCTCTGAGAACCACCTGAAGGGTGGCAGAAGAGATTTTCTACAACTACAGATATAAAGTAAAAGCTACATTGAAATGGGTAGGAGGGGTAGAGACTAAGTCCAGTCAGGACCTATGCTACTCCCCATTCCTCATGTAGTGACTCACAAGTAGAAGGGATATCACAACCACAAAGGTCGTCCCTGAAGAGTGAAGGGTCCAAACCCTAGCCTGGGGGACCTGAACCAGAAAGCAGAGCCTTCATAACATCTAGTTCTGAAAACCAATGGGGCTTACATCTGGGAGACCTAAAGAGCTGAGGGGAACCCAGATTGTATTCCTTCTGAGTCCTGGTACAGAGGCAGCAGTTTGAAAAGCACCTAAGTCACATGTGAAAGTGATACATTGACTAATTTTAGGGTGTGTGCTGGAGAGAAAGGGATCTGTTAGAGCTTTCTCTTGAGTCTGAGGTGTTGGTGGGTTCCCTTTCCCCCATTTCTTTAACTTAGCTGGTCTAACACTGGCAGGCACCATTTATGACCCTCTCTATTAACCTTGCTAACACTGTTCACCACACCCTGACCTTTCCCTGAGGACCCACCCAGGCTGGCGCCCTTCTAAAGTGACTGCTGCCCTGCCTCACTTGGCACCAGCACACAGCAGTGTGTCTGCAACAGCAGGGCTGGGCTTTTCAGCCAACCGCATTGAAGGCTTTCCCTGTAAACCAAAGAACCCGCAACAGTTGTGGCCAGACCTCACAGCTAGTGGGCCAGGGACCATATTCGCCTACAAGTGCATCCATAGTAGTTGTGGTCCAGCTTCAAGAGGAGGCCACACTAGTTCTACCTCTGAAGCACCTGGCTCTGGTGAAAAATGGGTCACCTTCTAAGTAAGGCCACTTTTTTAAAGACTAGGATATTTAACTGATTTACTTACACATAGGAAAAAAAAACAGGCATTGTTTAATAGCATGCTATTCAATCTCCATGATTTTGAGTGTTTTTTTTTTTTTTTTTCCCTTGGGGTTGGTTTCTAGTTTCAGTCCCCTGTGGCAGGAGAAAATGGTTGATATGATTTCAATTTCCCTGAATTTGTTGAGGTTTGTTTTGTGTCCTATCATGTGGTCTAGCTTTGAAAATGTTCCATGTGCATTTGGAAAGAATGTGTATTTAGCTTCTTTAGAATGAAAGGCTCTCTATATATCAGTTAAGCCTGTTTCATCTAGGGCATTGCTCAATGCCACAATATCTTTGTTGATATTTTGTTTGGAAGATCTGTCCATTTTTGATAGTGAGGTGTTAAAATCCCCTACTACAATTGTGTTGCTGTCAGTATCTTATTAAAAGAAAAAGAGAACGAACTGTATGGGAAAATATATTTGCCAACGATACCATAGACAAGGGTTTAATATCCAAAATATATAAAGAACTCACATGACTCCATTCCAAGAAGATAAGCAACCCAATTAAAAAATGGGCAAATGACTTGAATAGACACTTTTCCAAGGAAGACATACAGAGGATCCAGAGATAAATTAAAAGATGCTCAGTATTGCTAGCTATCAGAGAGATGCAAATTAAAACCACAATGAGATACCACTGCACACTGGTCAGAATGGCCATCATAAACAAAGCAACAAACAACAAGTGTGGAAGAGGTTGTGGAGAAAAGGGAACCCTAGTGCACTGTTGGTGGGATTGAAGACTGATGCAACCACTATGGAACACAATATGAAATTTTCTCAGGAAACTAAAAATGGATCTGCCTTTTGGCCCAGCAATTCCACTGCTAGGATTATATCCTAAGAACCCTGAAACACCAATCCAAAAGAACCTATGCACCCCAATGTTCATAGCAGCACAATTCACAAGAGCCAAATGTTGGAAGCAACCAAGATGCCCATCAGTAAATGAATGGATCAAAAAACTATGGTACATTTACATGATGGAATACTATGCAGCAGAAAGAAAGAAGGAGCTCCTACCCTTTACAATAGCATGGATAGAACTGGAGAGCATTATGCTAAGTGAAATAAGCCAGGTGGTGAAAGACAAATACCATATAACCTCACCTATAAGTGGAACATAATCAGCAAAACAAACAAGCAAGCAAAATATACTGATGGATATTTAAATTAAGAACAACCTAACAGTAACAAGAGGGGAAATGGGTGGGGATAATGGGGGCAAATGGGGAAGAGTTTTCAGGAATATCTATGAAGGACACATGGACAAAATCAAAGTGGGGTAGGATCAAGGGTGGGAGGTGAGGATGGGTGGAGGGAGTGGTGGGGTTGAAAATGGAGACAACTGTACTTGAACAACAATAAAGAAAAAGAATGAGGATAGCATAAGGGACTTCTGGGACAACATCAAGTATACTAAAATTTGAATCCTATGGGCTCCAGGAGGAGAAGAGAGAGAGGAAGGGACAGAAAACTTATTTGAAGAAATAATGGCTGAAAACTTCCCTAACCTAGTGAAGGAAACAGACATCCAAATCCAGGAAGCACAGAGAGTGTCAAACAAAATGAACCCAAAGAGACTCACACCAAGAAACATTATAATTAAGTTGTTCAAAGTTAAAGATAATGAGAGGATCTTAAAAGCAGCAAGAGAAAAAGAAATAGTTACAAACAAGGTATGCCTATAAGGCTATAAGCTGACTTTTCAGCAGAAACTTTGCAGGCCAGAGTGGAGTTGCATGATATATTCGACCCGATGAAAGGGAAAATCCTACAAACAAGAATACTCTACCCAGTAAGGTTATCATTAAGAATTGAAGGAGAGATCGATTTTCATAGATAAACAAAACTAAAGGAGTTAACTACAACTAAACCAGAATTACAAGAAATGTTAAAGGGAATTCTTTCAGTGGAAAATAAAAGTCCAAAACTAGAAATAATAAACATATGAAAGAAAAAATCTCACTGGTAAAGGCAAACATATAGTAAAGAATGTAGATCAACCACTTACAAATCTAGTATGAAAACAATTAAAATGGCAATAAATACATACCTATCAATAATTACTTTAAATGGAAGTTGACTAAGTGCTCTGTTGAAAAAAACATAAGGTGACAATGGATAAAAACCTAAGACTCCTACATATACTGCTTACATGAGACTCCAGATTGAAAGACACATTGAAACTGAAAGTAAAGTGATGGAAAATTTATTTCATGAAAATGGAAATGAAAAAGCTGGTATATCAGACGAACTACTTTAAAACAAAGGTTATAACAAGAGACAAAGAAGGACCCAGCAATTCCACTTCTGGGGGCTTATATGAAGAAAATGAAACATTAATTAAAAAAATATATATGTACCTCTATGCTCACTGCAGCATTATTTGCAATAGCTGAGTTATATTGAAGCAACATGGGCGTTCATCAATATATGAATGGATAAAGAAGTGGCTATATGTGTGTATACACACACAGAGGAATATTACTGAGCCATAAAAACCCCAAAATCTTGCCATTAGCAACAACAGGGATGGACCTAGAGGGTATCATGCTAAGTGAAACAAGTCAGGGAAAGACAAATACTGTATCATTTCACTTATGTGTGGAATGTAAAAAAACTAAAGAAGTGAACAAACAGACTTATAGATATAGAAAAATGATGATTGCCAGGGGGTTAGGCAGTGGGGCATGGGTAAAAAGTTGGAGGGGATTAAGAGGTACAAACTTACAGTTATAATATAAGTCAGTCATCAGGATGTACAGCACAGCATAGGGAATATCAATAATATCACAATAACTTTGTACAGTGACAGATGCAGAGTGAACTATTTGTGGTGACCACTTTGTAAGGAATATAAATGTGAAATATTATTATGTTATACACCTGAAAGTAATATAATATTGTATGTCAACTGTACTTTAATTCAAAAGAGCTTTACATTCCAGAATAAAAATTAGATATGAGAAAAAAAACAAAGGCATAGTACTTGAATGAAATGATCCAAAATAGTTATTTTGGGATGATGAGATTACATGTATTTTTTATTTCCTTTGAGATTTATTACTTTTGAAATTAGGAATTAGAAACAATACAGTTATCTATAAAAAGATGTAAATTCTATAAACAGACACATCAGGCTAGTCTCAGGGAAGTATTTTCCATTATCAGATTTCAGGACAATGGTTACACAGAGGCCAAGATTGCCATGGTCATTTTTGTGCATCCTTCTTTAAGTCATCATGTCCTACATATTTCCCTAGGCTTCAGTGTTTTCATTCACTCATCTATGCATTCATCCACTCAACAGACATTTGTTTCATTCATATCATGTGCCAAGCTCAGTACTTGTCCCTGACCAATACTCCATACTGTAAACATTTTCCAGTTTTTTCTTATCTATACTTATTTACAGTCTTGGGGGTTTTCTCTCAGACCCTGTTAGGTGACTGGCTAAATTATCTTTCTTAACAAGTTATTTCTGTGTTAAATAGGTGATACTATTTATGAAACAAGTTAATGAAACTTAAACTTTAAGGAGGACCTTAAATGGCTTAACAGAATGTGTAATGTGAAAATTGCAGGCAGCTCTATATGATATACTTGCCAGATAATGCCATTCTCTCCTGCTCATGCATACTCTAACTGGATAGCATGTTCCCAATTATGCTCCCCCTACAGGGTCTGGGCCCCCTGTGTTAGGATCAGTACCCTGGCCTGATGCTCCATTATCAAGGGTGCTTCTTGATATTAGTAATACATATCAAGTCTTCTACTTTCTTAGTCCTGACCTTCTTTCTCCTGTGGATTTCCTCATTCTTGCCACCTGCCCTGCTCTGTCTGCTGATGTTTACATCCTTTTACTTCATGACCTGCACCTCTTGACTGTGGCTTCTAAACTTGTTCTTATATAAGCATTTGTTCTAACTTTCCTCAGTAGTGCTATAAATTTTCTATTACTTCTGTAACAAATTCCTAGAAACTTAGTGGCTTAAAACAACACAAATTTATTATCCTATAGTTCTGGAGGCCTGAAGTCTGAAATGAGTTTCACTGGGCTAAAATCAAGACGTAAGTTAAGCTGTATTTTTTTCCGGTGGCTCTGGGACATAACCCGATCCCTTACCTTCTAGAAGCTATCTTCATCTGCGGCCCCCTTCTTTATCTTCCAATCCAGCAACATAGCATCTACCTGACCGTTCTTCTGAGGTCACAACTCCCACTGACCATAGCTAGACAAGGTTGTCCACTTTTAAGGATATGTGGGTTGAATTTTGCCCCCCTCCCTTCGAAGATATATCCACATCCTAACTCCTAGAACATGTGAATGTTACATTGTTTGGAAAAGGCTTATTGTAAGATATAATTACAAATCCTGAGACAAAAGGTTATCCTGGGTTATCTGGCTGGGCTCTAAATATAATAACAAGTGTCTTTATAAGAGAAAGGCAGAGGGAAATTTGAGTTAGACAAAAGAAAAGACACAAAGAAGAGGATGATACAATTGGATCACAGAGACAGATTAGAGTAATGCAGCTATAAATCAAGGGAAACTTGGAGTCACTAGGAGCTAGAAAAGGAAAAGAAGGTATCTGCCCAGAGCCTCCAGTAGGAGTGTGTCCCTGACTACAACTTGATTGCAGACTCCTAGCCTCCATAACTTCAAGAGAATAAATTCTTATTTTTAAGCTATCCAATTTGTCATAATTTGTTATAACAGTTACAGGAATACAGGCTGATGTGTTTACACAGAATCCTCCTAGATAAGATAATCCAAGATAATCTCCCCACCTCAAATTCCTTAACCTTAGTTACATCTGCAAAATTCCCCCCTTTTTCATGTAAGGTAATATATTTGCAAGTTCCAGGAATTAGGGCATGGGCATCTTTAGGAGAGCATTATTATGCCTACTATAGTACATTAATAAATTGTCCATTCCTAAGTACAGCCACCTCCCAGGCTATTTTTTTATATTTTTTTGCTTCCATCCTTAATGTCTAGGATCTTTCTCCTGGATGTCAATGTAGAATAATAGAAAGCACATAAGTGTGGAGTCAGGCAGACCTGTGTTTAAACCCTGGCCCTTTATTTACTCTATGTGAGCTTATTTATTCTCTATGAGCTTGTTTCCTCATGTATAAAATGTGAGTAGTCATACACACACCATAGAGCCATCGTGAGGGTTAAAGTGGATACCATTTATAGTAACCTTGGTACATAGCAGGCATTTAATGAATGTTGCTTTTTTTTTGCCATCATCCTATAATCTGTGATCTTGTGGCAATCTATACTCTTCATGTAGGTGGTATGGTAGAGGAGATATTTTTGTATAGAGGCTTTCTAATCTTTCTTCAAATCCCACTGTAAATATAGCTTTCTAATCTAATTATACATAAGGCTTCCCCCAATATTACTGTATTTTACCTTATACTGTGATTATATCTACACAACACTAAAGTTCCTGGTTGAAAAGGGAAAAATCCTACCAAATTGGCTACTGGGAATAACACAGATATAATAACAAATCAACAAATTTTTATCATGTAACTGTTAGGTAGGATAGATAGCAAACCAAGGCAAGGAGGAGGAGGGAGACATGTCTTACCCACTGACCTGGCAGTCCTGAGCCTGGTCTGATAATCTCGCCAGGGGTTCCAACATCACAGGACACACCATGCTCACATTGGAGGAGGGCATTCCTTGAAATTCTATGTATTGTCTCCACTATCTGGGAAAGAAAGCCTTTGAAACTGCTTTCATCTCAAGGCATGAAGGCTGGAAAGGGCCTGTAGTGCCCAAAGGAAGAAGCCCATCAACACTTTTGGGTATACATGCCATATCCCCCCAGAGTTGGCACCACCTTTACCTGTCAATCAATATGTAACTTCTTCACCCCCACCTCCATTCCACCAAGTATATAAGTCCTCAGAACATAGGACTCTCTGTCTGTCTACCTGGCACCTGGCCTCTGTACACCCTTACTCTTGCCACCCTGGTTTTTGCCACCCCTGCTCTTGCCTTTCTTCCCCACCTCAACAAGGCCTGTTCTTTTCTATGAGAACATATCACCAATAAAACCTGCTTGTATGTTAATAGACTTGCTGCTCTCTAATTCTTTACTGCATCAGCAAAAAGAACTGAGTTTCTGGGAGTTTTTCCCATAACATAACTAGTATGTGTTAAGTGTTGTAGTCACTAGGAAATGACATAGACATAATACTTATGCTCATGGAATAGAGAAGACTGACAAATAATGAAGTGATTCCAATATAATGTGATTGAGGTCAGGTTGAACACAAATACAGGGGGAGTTAGGGATCACATAGCAGGGAACAAAGGTTCCCTGGAGTTAAGTGACATCTAATGTAGGATCTGAAGGGTGAATAGAAGCTATTTATATAGAGTCTCTCTTGCCCTCCACAGAAAGGAAAAAGAGAAAAAAATGAAATATTGTTTTAATAAATTCAATTGACTTAAGCATTAATCTTAGTAATAAATGTAGATATCATTGTTTATTTAAAAATAGATATAGTTGCACTACTATGATGAAAATAAATCATTCATTGGTAGACTTCTTTCAGGTCACTTGGAGAAAAAGAGGGCTTTTATTACATTTGCACACATGACCCCAGTGGGCAGGCTGATGGTTACTAAACACATAAAGACTACACCACAAATGCCACTGAAATATAAAGGTATGATTTAGGGGAAAGTATGGATGTCCTGTGGTGTTTTGGTCATGGTATAGTGATGGGTAGGAGCTTGTGCCAAATATTTGGAAGATATAGTTTATGGTTTCTATGAATGAATAATAATAGAAGCAAAAATATGTTGTGAATTCATTCTGTGTCAGGTACTCTTCTAAGCACTTTTTGCATACTACATTAAATACTTTCAATGATCTGTGAGGCAGGTAATACTATTATCCCTACTTTACAGATAAGAAAAGTGAGACACAGAGGTTAAATAACATTGTCTAAAGTTAGACATAAAGTGACAGAGCTGGGATCCAAGTTAATATAGTTAAACTTGAAAGCCTATGCTCTTAACCCCTATAGTAAGTTGTGCATTTGGGGACAGGGGGTTCTCTTGAGAATGTACATGCAAAAATGACATATAAAAGGATAAAGAGAAGCAAATGTCAACCTGACCATATGGCCATGTATCCATTAAGTGCCAAGAGATTGGCTGAATGAGTAGAGTTACTAAACATGGGGTTAGGAAGTGTTGGGGGTTACTTGGTCAAGAAGGTTACAGAAAAATAAATCTTAAGCAGTATTTTGTTAAGAGAGGAATATAGTTACAACAATGACTACTAGCTAATATTTTTGAGTCCCTACTGTGTACCAATAAGCACTTTACATAACTGATACAACCTCTGAGATAGGCACTATTATATTTTCTTTTTTTCTATGCAGAAATTGAGACACAGAGAAGGTAATTTGCCCAAAGTCTCAGAACTCAGAAGGGGGAAACTGGGGTTTAAACCAAGGCACTTTGCTCTTCTTTAAATATATTGATTTGCTTCAGTAATTCTTCCCCCCTCTCTTGCATCAATAATTTTCCCTCTTTTCTGAATTATTCTCATCAGCCCTCAAACATACTGCAATAATTTATATTATTTAAAAAGTCAATATATTTGTCCCTCTACAGCAAAAGTTCCTAAAAAATTGTCTCTACTTACTGTTTGTATTTGCTTTCCTTCCATTCTTTCTTGATCTGACTCCAGTCAGACTCTTGTCCTTACCACTTCACTGAAACTTCTCTTGTCAAGGTCACCAATGACCTCATACTAATACAAAGGTCAATTCTCAGTTCTCATCTTGTTTGATCTTTAGCACTATTTAGTGAAGCAGACAATTTCCTTGGCTTTCAGGGCATCACACCTGGTTTCTTCTTCTCTGGCTGTTCCAGTTTCCTTCTGCTGATTCTTCCTTATCTCCCCAAATTCTTAACTTCAGAGTTTTAGACTGCTTCTGACTTCTCTCCAGAGTCACTACCTCAGTGGGGCCATACTGTCTTGTGTCCCAACTGCCTTGTTGTATCTATTCTTGTATATATCTAATAGGAATCTGAAACTTAACATGTCCAAAACAGAAGTTCTAATATTTTCCTCACAATCTGATCCTCCCATTGTCTGGACCATTTCAATTTATGGTAATTTATTCTTTCAGTTGCTCAGGCCAAATAACTTGGTATAATCTTTGACTCTTTCCTTTTTTTCATCCCCCTTTCCCTCAGTATAAAAGCCATCTTAATAGTTTATCCTTCAAAATATAATTAGAATCTAACCACTTTTTACCATCATTACTGCAATCATTATGACATACTTGGATTATTGCAATAGCATATTAACTAGATCGCTGATTCCACCCTCAGCCCTCTGATCCAGAGAGACATGAGTGATACTGTTAAAACCTAAGTCAAATCATGCCACTTTATTATCAAATCCCTCCCATGGCTCTTTATTTCACTTAAAGCAAAAAATAATGTCTGCACAATGGCCTATGGCCCTACTCCAGTGGGGTTTTAAACCACTATTACACATTAGAATCACTTGGAAAACTTTAAATAAACAATTCCTGAATTCTGCCTTCAAATACATTGAAGTCATATCTCCAGGAGGAATAATATGTGATATGGCCCAGGTATCTGCAGATTTTAAAAGTTCTCCAGTGATTGTGAGGCCCAGGGAGGGTTGAGAATCCCTGGCTTCCTTACCTCTTTATCTTATCTTAGTACTCACTAACTGAATTATTCTATTCAAGTCATATTGGTTCCATTACTCTAAGAAGCCAGGCACAGTCTTCCCTTGGGGTCTTTGCACTGTTTTTTTTTTTTTTTTCTGCCTTGTATGCCTGTTCCCAGTTCCTAGCATAACTTACTTGCTTACCTTGTCCAGGTCTTTGTTCAAATGCTACCTTCTCAGTGAGGCCTTACCTGGTCTTTCACTTAAAAGTGGAAGTTTTTTGCTTTATTTTTATCTATAGCACTTGTCACCCTCTTAAATACACTTGTTTTACTTATTTTATTGCATATCTCCCTCAGCTATAAGGTAAGCTATGGGAAGGCAGGGATTCTGAGCTGTTTTGTTTACTGCTATATTCTAAGTGCTTGGTACATAGTAGGTATTCAATAAATAAATTGTTGAATGAATAAATTACTTCATAAAATAACACACAATAAAACAAGGTTAAGATAATAAAGCAGTATAGTAAAATGAAGAGAAGAAGAAAGTCCACAGTTAAATAGTTAAATCTATTTGTTAAGGGTAAAATGTTACCCACAAACTAAGTCTACATGAATACTAATAACTCAAGATCCATTCTGAAGCTAGCCAGGGATCCCTAAAAAGCTTATTTTGTCTATGAACCTCTTTGTCAGCCTGATAATGCTTGTGGAACTTTTCTCAGAATAATGTTTTTAAATGAATAAAATGAAACCCATAAAGCTGAAAAGGATACCAATTATTTTGAAATACAGTTAGAATAATTATTTGAAAGTTGTAATATTTGTAATACTATTACTATAGTTACTATATAACATATAACATAGATGTTATTACTATATGCTATTACTATATAACATAACATATACATATACTAATAGTATATGTCAACATAGTATATAGTAACATATTAAATCAGGGGTTGATAAATTTTCTCTATAAAGGGCTAGATAATAAATATTTTAGGCTTTGTGGGTGATATAGTCTGTTGGAACTACTCAATCCTGCCATTTGTAGCAGAAGAACAAACACAGACAATATATTAATGAATTAGCATGGCTGTCTTCCAATAAAAATTTTATTTGTAAAAGCAGGCAGCTGGCAGAGTTTGCCAAATAATATCTACTGGTGGGTCTAATAACTATCATAATTTTGAAGTAGCAGTGAGCATAAATTATAGTTTGAGATATCTATAACACCTGCAATGTGATATGAAAATATCTGTGATATTTTTATTAGTGACAAACTCAGAGATACTGCTAATATTAACTGTGACATTAGTAGTTGAAAGAAATGCTAAATTATTGTTGGAGGTTAGTGGAAATAAATGTTTATTTTCTCCCATCCAAATTCATAGACCTTTTGAATACTATCCATAGAAGCCAGTATAAGAACCCCTGAGTTAGAAGTCTTGATAAACAGTTAAAAACACACCTGATCAGAATCGAATACACACTTAATTCAGAATGAGTAACAACCACTTTTGAGTTGAGTAAGCATGAAATAGACCCATGTCCTTGTCACAAATAGCTTTGTGGTGGTGGTGTAGGGTGATGGCAAGAATTGATCTCCACAATATCCCATGGCCTCTAGGAGAGGGTGTCAGGAGCTGTGACTAATCCTAAACAAGCCTAGAAGGAACGAAAGAAGGCTGACTACATTTGTTGAGAGCACAAAGAAGGAATGGGCAAGCTGAGATCTTTCAGAAATCTTAAAATTGTGAGGACATTGCACACACTAACTGCACTGCCAAGACTTGAAGGCTTTGATGAGGCTCTGTTGTATATAAACATACAATGAAAAGGAATATTGTTAAAGGAAGCAGTAGAAGGCCTATAACCTTGTCCTGAAAATGGTGATTTCTTTCCTATGATTTTCATGTTTCCCAAAAGCCTCCAACTTTTTAGAATTCCTAATAAAAATACCAAATGTCCAAGCAATAATTTTCAAACACCACAATTTTCACTAATACTGCCTCATATCCAATTCTGTTTAATAGTACAGTCCAAATGTAATTGTAGTTACTGCATTGATTGAGGCAGAGAATCTATGTGGATTTCTAACCAGATGCAAGTATGAGATATTTTGGGACCAAGAAACTTATTGTCCTTTTAAAATGGTAGTTAAAAGCAAAAGAAATAAGCCAGGTATTGTGAATTTATGGCAATAATAGTGAAATTGCTGGGAACTTTTGATGAAGGAGTTTAAAATGAATGTAACACTGCAAATATTGGCTTCACGTTTCAGTGCACTTTCAGATTTATTGATTAGAGAAGGACTGAGTTAAGGCAAGATTGATTTGATAGAAATCAGAGCCTGCTTATTTATCATGTGGAGAAAATTTACACATTTACCTAGGCATAGGAGTATTACTTTATTGACTATGAATTAAGTCTTGGCTGAATATCAAGTTTTCACCCGCAGCCTGTGGGCCCGCTACAAGACAGTTCTTATTTGCATTTGAGCAAGGAACTATGAAAAGAGTACTTTTTTATTTTTTGATTTTTAAAATAAAAATTTATTGAGCTATAATTCACATATGATAAAATACAACCATCACCACTATCTAATTTTAGAATATTTTTATCTCCTTAAAAAAACAAACACATATTTACATTCACTGTCCAAGCTCCTGGCAACCATTAAGATTTACCTTCTCTCCCTGTGGGTTTGCCTATTCTGGATACAAAAAGAATACTTTTTAAATGCCAATAAACACTTTGAAAAAATAAAAATATGGTAAAATATTGTTAACTGGCATTTGTGGTGATACTAAGATTGTTGGCTGAATTAAGTTTTCTATCATACTATTTATAAAGAAAGTAAATGAGGAATAATATTAACAAGACAACATGTCAAGCAGTTTAGAAATATTCATTGATAATAAATATTGTATACCACTTAGAAATCTCTACTTAATAAGGCAGGATGTTAAAGCAGGTAGTCTAAGAATAACTGTTTAAAAATGGTTTCCTAAGTAATGCTACTTAGAAGTACTCGATAAAACTTCCAGCCAAGATGGAGGTATAGGTAGATATTCTTTGCCTCTTCACACAACCAAAAGACAAAACAAATGTAAAAACAAAAAATAAGGTAAAGTTAAGAGTTCTTCATCATCAAGCCCTTATTATATGAAATGTTAAAGGGACTTATCTAAGTAAAAAAGATAATCAAAACTATGAATAGTAAAATGACAATAAACTCACAACTATTGACAACTGAACCTAAAATCAAAACCAAATAAGCAAACAACTAGAACAGGAACATAATCACAGAAATGGAGATCACATCGAGGGTTATCAGTAGGGAGGGGGAGAATAGGGGAAAAGATACAGGGAATAAGAAGCATAAATGGTAGGTACAAAATAGACACAGGGAAGTTAAGAATAGCATAGGAAATGGAGAAGTCAAACAACCTATATGTACAACCCTTGGACATGAACTAAGGGGGGGATGCTGCTGGGAGGGGGTGTAAGGCAGAAGAGAATAAAGGGGAAAAGAAAATAGGAGAACTGTAATAGCATAATCAATATATACTTTTAAAAATAATAAAATATACTTTTAAAAAAGAAGTACTTGATAAGGTTAGCAGTAACTTATCTAACATGTGAATCATTTAGAATATATCAGGATTATGGTATATACTTTTATCTGTAATCTTTTAAAACCTTTACCAAAAAATCTATTAAGTAAGTATTTGTATATTTCCACTTTACATCTGAGAGAGATTAAGGAACTTGCCAGAGATCCCACAGCTAAAATATTCATAGAGCTGGGATTAAAACTGACTCTTCCTGACAGATGTGAGGTGGTATCTCATTGTGATTTTAATTTGAATTTCTCTGATGATTAGTGATGTTGAGCATCTTTTCATATGTCTATTGGCTATCTATATGTCCTCTTTGAAGAAGTGTCTATTCAGGTCCTTTGCCCATTTTTTAATTGCATTGTTTGTTTCTTTTGCTGTTGTGTTTTATAAGTTCTTTACAAAGTTTGGATATTAACCCCTTAACATATGTACTGGTAAATATGCCCTCCCATTCAGTGGGTTGTCTTCTCATTTTGTTTATGCTTTTCCTTGCTATGCAAAACATTTTTAATTTGATATAGTCCCATTTGTTTATTTTTTCTTTTGTTTCCCTTACCTGAAGAGATATGTCAGAAAAAATATTTCTATGAGCAACATCTGAGATTTTACTGCTTATCTTTTCTTCTAGGTATTTTATGGTTTTGAGCCTGACATTTAAGTCTTTGATCCATTTTGAGTTTATTCTTGTCTGTGGTGAAGAAGGTGGTCTAGTTTCATTTTTCTGCATGTATCTGTCCAGTTTTCCCAGGACCATTTATTGAATAAACTATCGTTAGACCATTGTATGTTTTTGCCTCCTTTGTCAAATATTAATAGACTATAAGGGGGTGGGTTTATTTCTGGGCTCTCTATTCTGTTCCATTGATTTATATGTCTGTTTTCATCAATAAATCAACAAACAATAAGTGCTGGCAAGGATGTGGAGAAAGGGGAGCCCTTCCGCACTGTTGGTGGGAATGCAGATTGGTTCAGCAAGTGTGGAAAGAAGTATGGGGTTCCCTCAAAAAATTAAAAATGGAACTGTGTTATGACCCAGCGATTCCACTTCTGGAAATTTATCTGAAAAAACTTGAAACACTAATTCAACAGAATAATGTACCCCTATGTTCACTGCAGCATTATTTATAATGGCCAAGATTTGGAAGCAGTTCAAGTGTCCATCAGAAGATGAATGGATAAAACAGATATGGTACATTTACACAATGGAATACTATTGGGCCATAAAAAAGAAAAAAATTAGCCTTTATGACAGTATGGATGGACCTGGAAAAGATTATGCTAAGTGAAATAAGCCAGGCAGAGACAGACAGGTACCATATGATTTCATTAATATGTGGAATCTAATGAACAAACAACTAATAGTCAAAACAGATTAGACTCATAGACAGTAGCTGACAGCTTTGTCGGGAGGTTGGGGAGATCAAGCAAAAAAAATAAAGAACATATGGACATGGACAACAGTGTGGTTTCTTTGAGAAGGAGGATGTGGGTGGAGGTAGAAATGGGTATAGGGGTGATAACTGGCAATTGAAAAAATATAATAAAAAATGTACTATTAAAAAACCTGACTCTTCCTGACTCTAGACTCTATATTCTGAACTACTACATTCTACTGCCCCTGGCTCAACAACAAAAGAAAAACTTTACATAAAATATTATGTAATTCAGTTATTTTATAAATTGTTAATGGACTCACCCAAATGTTTGAATCATGGGAATTAAACCCTAACATTAGTGAGTTCTCCAATTTGTGGGGTTGTTAAGTAAATTATTGCTCTCTCACAGTGAGGAGGAATTAGGGGAGTAGGGGAGAGAAGAAGTAGATAAAAAATGTCTTGTGCCTTTCAGGAATTAATCTTTTAGGGCACTGATTCCTAACTATAAACCGACTGGCATTAGACTTTGGAAGATAGGAGGTTAATATAGTTTGTTATTGTTTTTTTCTCCCTTCAGTGCAGCTACACTGCAAGGGAAATAGCTGCTCATAAGTGTTAAGGGCCTTATTACTGTTCAAATGTCCTTTTAATACTCTTTGTGCTGGCAAAGGTACATTACAAATGAAATACAGGGGAGGAATATTTCAAACTCCTTGGATGGTGGCATTTTGTAAACCTCACAGCCAGGGTACAAATTTCTCTCAAACCTCTGGAAATCTGTCTTCATAGTATAGGGTAGGTGGAGAGGGGCTTACAAATCCTTTTCAACCTGACAGCTCAAAAACCTAACTTGTTTTCTGATTTCTCAGCCATGACAGGTTGTTTGTTGGTGGTGTATTTTTCAGTTCAGAAGCTAAGGACTCTTACTAGAATTTGGAGGTCCAAGAAGCTGGGCTTTAATATTAAATTCTGGGCAGGGGAGACACAGACAACAAATTGTGTGTCAGGTTTCTTCTGGTGTATTTATATGAAACATACCAGATTTGATAAGCATCGTGGTTTAGGAATTTCTATGCCTTTAGATACAATCCTCTTTGCAAATTCTGAACATGTCTTTTATTTGCCATCTGTACAAATATATTTACTCCATTCAGTCAAACTCTTTTCTTAGTGCTTCCTCTTTAAGGAAGTCTATCTTCATATAATTTGAGGTGACAGATAACCTGTCTGTCCCCAAACATTATTTTTACCATCTTTCCAGTAAGCCTAAAATTCTTACCATGTTTCACTTATTTGATTAATTTTTCCACTTAGTCTGTCCACCCATCCATCCACCCATCCATCCATCCATCCATCCATCCATGAATCTGTCAAAATACTTATCAACTGCTCTGTGCTAGGAATTCATTGGTGATTAAAGCAGACATGGTTTCTGTCCTTGAGTGTACAGCATATTGGAAAAGATAGAAAACAAACAAGTAAAGGAGAAAAGTAATTCACTTCAATTGCACTAAGTGCTAAAATGATTATGTATATAGCTGGAAAAAATGGTAGAAGATACCAAGAATGGAACTAGTTAGTATGCTCAGGTGTCAGTTTGAGAATTAAGACTTCCCCTAGATGGAGCTCTATTTAAAAATATTAATACATTATGTAGCAGGGGTAATGCACTCACTCATTGGTATGGCCACATTAACAGATAATAGGACTCTGAATGTGTGGGTCTCAACACAGACAAGTTTCTTTTGGTGGTGTGTGGAACAGAGAGAGGAGCTATATACTAACTGAACCCATTCTATGTGCTAGATTCTGTACCAGGTGCTATTGTTTAAAGATTATTCTCTTTTCATTCTAATTGCAATACTAAGAGGTGGTTATCAAATTCATTCTAGGGGTGGAAAAAAGATTCTTAGAGGTTAAGCAACCTGAACAAGATCACAAGGTTAGTTGTTGGCAGAACCTAAGAGTGCGAAGGTTGGGGTGTTGAGGAGTGGTTAGGTAAAATATCAAGTTTATCAAAAGAGAAAAAGAAGCAATCAAAAGGAAGAAGGGATATGGTGTCATTGACCAAAAATGAATTAAAAGACCTGGTCCTGTCTTTAGTTACAGTTCACCTGGAGAAAGATGATGAACTCTTGAGAAAAAACAGGAGACTGTAACACTGATAGACAAGTCCAAACTGTGTTATTTTTGAGGAAGACAAGTGAAGGGCATAAATGGGAGGAGTCAAGATAATTTGAAAAAGTCTTCTGGCCAAGATGGAGGTGTAGGTAGATACAATATGCCTACTCACACAACCAAAATAAAGATGACAACAATTTAAAAACAAACAAAAAAACCAACCCAGAATGGACAGAAAATTGAACCTCATGGAACTCCGACAACCAAGGAGTTAGAGTAGACATCTTCATACAGACCAGTAGGAGGGGCAGACTAGGGTGGCTGGGTGGAGAGGGGTCGCAGCAAAAAAAGTGGTGGCTGGCAGACCCTGGGTGCAGGGTGGCAGTGGGTAAACCCAGTGAGGATGCAGATTGTGGAGGGTTGTGGCATGCAAAAAAATAAATAAATAAAACTACTTCATTCAAGCAAAGGGAATCAAGTACTGTATTTAACAGAAGACTCCCTTTTACATGGGTTTGACAACAACCTCCCCGTAGCTTTTTCCAACTATCTTTTTTTTCTTTTTTTAAATATATTTTATTGGTTATGCTATTACAGTTGTCCCCTTTTCCCCCTTCACTCCCCTCCACCCTGGACACCCTCTCCCACCACATTTCCCCCCTTTAGTTCATGCCCATGTGTCATACTTATAAGTTCTTTAGCTTCTACATTTCCCATACTATTCTTGCCCTCTCCCTGTCTATTTTCTACCTACCAGCTATGCTTCTTATTCTCTGTACCTTTTCCCCTTCTCTTCTCCTCCCACTTCCCTGTTGCTAACCCTCCATGTGATCTCTATTTCTGTGGTTCTGTTCCTGTTCTAGTTGTTTGCTTAGTTTGTTTTTCTTTTTGTTTTAGGTGTGGTTGTTAATAATTGTGAGTTTGCTGTCATTTTACTGTACATGTTTTTTATCTTCGTTTTCCTTATATAAGTTCCTTTAACATTTCATATAATAAGGGCTTGGTGATGATGCACTCCTTTCACTTGACCTTATCTGAGAAGCACTTTATCTGCCCTTCCATTCTAAATGAAAGCTTTGCTGGAAAGAGCAATCTTGGGTGTAGGCCCTTGCCTTTCATGACTTCGAATACTTTTTTCCAGCCCCTTCTTGCCTGTAAGGTCTCTTTTGAGAAATCAGCTGACAGCCTGATGGGAACTCCTTTGTAGGTAACTGTCTCCTTATCTCTTGCTGCTTCTAGGATTCTCTCCTTCATTTTAACCTTGGCTAAGGTAATTATGATGTGCCTTGGTGTGTTCCTTCTTGGGTCCAACTTCTTTGGGACTCTTTGAGCTTCCCGGACTTCCTGGAAGTCTATTTCCTTTGCCAGCTTGGGGAAGTTCTCCTTTATTATTTGTTAAAATACCTTTTCCACTTGTTGCTCTTCCTCCTCTCCTTCTGGTACCCTTATAATTCAAATGTTGGAATGTTTAAAGATGTCCTGGAAGTTCCTAAGCCTCTCATTTTTTTTTTTTGAATTCTTGTTTCTTCATTCTTTTCTGTTTGGTTGCTTCTTTCTTCCTTCTGGTCCACTCTATTGCTTTGAGTCCCAGTTTCCTTTCCATCACTATTGGTTCCCTGTGCATTTGCCTTTATTTCACTTAGTGTAGCCTTCATTTTTCATCTAATTTGTGACCAAACTCAACCAATTCTGTGAGCATCCTGATCACCAGTGCTTTGAACTGTGCATCTAATAGGTTGGTTGGCTATCTCTTGGTTGCTTAATTGTATTTTTTCTGGAGCTTTGATCTGTTCTTTAATTTGGGCCATTTTTTCTCTTGATGCACCTGTTATGTAGTGAGGGGTGGAGGCTTAGGTGTTCGCCTGGGTGGGTCAACCCAGTCACTGGGTTGTGATGCTGTATGTGGGGCAGGGGTCTGAGAGAGAACAATAGCACTTGCTCAGCTCTCTGTTGGATTTCAGTCCCTTCCACCTCTTCCCCCAAGCAAACTGGGCCCTCCTGGTGCTGATTCCCATGTGGGTGTGTTTGTGTATGTTCTAGGACCCCATGGATCTCTCCAGCAAAGTCTCCTGTGAGGCTGGGAGTCTCTCCTGGCACCTCAACCCACACAAGTGTTTTCAATTGGTGATTTGAGGCTCTATTTCCTGGAGTTGGAGCCCTGGTTGCACTGTCTGTCTCACTCCCCAGTTTTGCCTGGCTTATCTGTGAGTGAATGTGGGACCACTGGGTCAGCCAGCCAAGTTGTGCACTGTGCCCCTCCATAATCTCCATCCTCACTGCGTCTGCCCACTTCTGTCTTGCACCTGGGGTTCACCAGCCACTGCCTATGCGGCCAGGGTCTGCTAGCTGCTGCTTTGCACGCCCAGGGTCCACCAGCCACTGCTTTTTTTGCTGTGACTCCTCTCCACCCTGCTGCCTGACTATGCCCTTCCTACCAGTGTAGATGAATGTGTCTACACTAACTCCTTGGTTGTTGGACTTCCAGGCGGTTCAATTTTCTGTCAGTTCTGGTTGTTCTTTTTTTATTTCTAAATTGTTGTCATCCTTATTTTGGTTGTGTGAGGAGGCACAGTGTGTCTACCTATGCCTCCATCTTGGCCAGAAGTCAGAGTGATTTTATTTTTATTTTTTAAAGATTTTATTTGTTTATTTATAGACAGAGGGGGAAGGATGGAGAAAGGGAGAGAGAAACATTGATGTGTAAGAGATACATCAGTTGGCCTGCAACCCAGGCACGTGCCCTGACCAGGAATCAAACCAGTGACCTTTTGGTTCACTGGCCAGTACTCAGTCCACTGAGCCACACCAGCCAGGGCATGAAGTGGTTTTAGATTTAAAGAAACTTAGGTGCAAAACATTGATTACTGAACTGTCAAGAAGGTCAACAGGATACATTAAGATCACTGAGTTATGAATCACTGAAGGCTATATGGGGCTAAGCAACATCTTAGCTGTGGGTACTATTTCAGGTCAAAATACATGATACCAATTGTCCCCAGGTCCACTTCCCAACACTAAAATGTGACAGTGATTAAATGCAAAATTCAAATATTACTGTATGTAAGTCCAAATATAAAACAGTAATGGCCTGTTGTCAGACAATATGGAAAGGCAGAGTTGCACAGAATTTGTTATTATACTTGCAAATCCAGCAATATTTACAATGGGTTGACACAATGCTGCATAACCCAGTGCAAGATAAAGGAAGGATTATGGAAAGCAGGGATGGAAATTTGTGAGTACACAGAAGAACACTGCCTTTAAGAAATCACAAAGGAAGGCACAAAGAGGGAGGAATAGGTTCAAGGTCAGTGTTTCTTGGACATATCTGAATAGTTCTCATGCTCACAATTTCTTTTGTGAAGCAATGGAAAGGCCAAATTATTAGAATATTTTTTAAAATCTTCACTTGAGAATGTATTTATGAATTTTAGAGAGAGAGGAAGGTGGGGAAAGAGAGAGAGAGAGAGAGAGAGAGAGAGAGAGAGAGAGAGCAAGCAATTTGTCTGAGAGAAAAACATTGATTATTTGCCCTTTGTGTGTGCCCTTAGCTGGGATTGAACTCGCTACTGGTTATGTGCCTTGAACAAGAATCAAATATGCAATGTTTTGGTGTATGGGATGACACTCCAACCAACTGAGCCACCCACACAGGGCTGTCATGTTATTGAAGTTTGCTTCTGGACTAATGTCCAAAACCTTAACTATAATGTCCTATTCTTACACTTTTTTGAGCTCTCCTTCTTCTATTAACTGTAAGTTCAATGGGGCCAGAAACCATGTGTCTGTTTTGTTCACCACTCTATCCCTACCATCTAACAGTGCCTGGAACATAGTACATGCTCAGTAAATATTTGGTATTTGAATGAAATCTCATGCTGCCTTGAGAGCTCTCCTTGCTTTCCTCCTCTACTGAAGAAATGCCTCTGGGCTGTCTGTATCTCTCCTTGCCCAATTATTCTCATTAAAACCTCTTTAATTTATATGTTATTCCCTTGGGGATATTCAAAAGAGAGATTTTTTAATCCTAATCTGAGGGCATTTTTTCATTGCTGTTAGAAAGAGAGGAAAGTAGAAAGAAACATTGGATGGCAGCCTTAAGTGCCCAGTCTGGGGATCGCCTGATGCCCAGACTGGGGACTGAACCCCCAATCCAGACATGTGCCCCAACTGGAAATAGAACCCACAACCTTTCAGTTATGAAATGATGCTCCAACCTACTGAGCCACACTGGCCAGGGAGAAAGAGATTTTAACTAACAAGGTTAACAGTTGCAGGCCCTACATTAATCCAGATCCATTGAGAAAAAAAGACAACCACTCTAAGTGGAGATTACATGCAGAGAACTGGTTCCACAGATAATGAGGCACATATAAAGGAAGTCTTACTTTCCAAATTGAGTATATTTAAAGCAGCTCTCTTGACACAATTCTGTTATGAGTGCACACAAAGTAAAGGTTGAAAACAACCTTAAGCTTCATTCAACTCAAACTCATCAGATGGCTGATGTGTCACAGATATCTATTGCCTACTCCAACATCTTTTCTCTTTCTCCTTAGGTACAGAATGTTAGTTTTCAGATGGATATCTTTCTATCCAGAATAAAATATTGTATTTTCCTGAATTCCTTGCAGCTATCCAAAGCCATGAAACTAACTTTTAGGCAATTATATAAAAGAAAGGTTTCATGTGAAAGTTACAGTGAGGATTCTACAGTAAAAGGGAGGTGGCACATTTAAGAAGAGCCCTTTTTTGTTTTTCTCCATTTCTTCCTTCTTAAGGTCCTGCACTGAGCACACGGTGGTTGGATTTTCAAGGGTCCAATGAGGAAACCTTAAGGGTAAAAGACAAGTGATAGGATATTGCAATGGAAAGGTAGGAACCTAGGTCTGTGATGACACCAAGGTGATAGCCTGCAGCTTTGGACTGCCTACTTCCCAAGCTTTTTCACATGAAAGAGAAATATATATCTGTAGTATGCAAGCAATTGTTTTATTTTCTGATATTTTTGCTTTCTTTCTGTTACATACAACTGAATATAATTTGACCTGATCCAGTTATATTGTTTTTATTGTGCCTGAGACAAATGACAATTTATCTTTGGCTTGGATACTTCCATTGGTGGGGAATGTACTTATCCATGAGGAAGCCTATCTATCTTGGGATAGCTATTACTAATGGGGACTTTTCTTGGTTGAGTGCAAATTTATACCTATGTAGAGTCCACTAATAATTCCTAGAATGGCTTTTGGGCCATGACTTTCCTGTCCTTTTTTCACAGGTCACATGTTTGAAGAAGTACTCATGTTCCTTTGAGTTAGCTCATCTCTGGGCTAAATATCTCCAGTTCTTTAAGTTTTCTTCACAAGATGGCTTTTTTTTTATTTCAACAAGCTTAGCCTAGCTTCATGTATAATTCGTTCAATGAATGCTTATAGGAAAGAGCTCCAGGCCACGAAATTTAGTTGTGTTGTCCACAGACCTATTTATTTAATAGATTCAGTTGAATTAAAGGAAAGACACTTTTTAATTGCTTTATGCCAAGTTAACAGCCTGCAGTTTACATAATGAACCTCACTATTTTAGGTGCAGTAAAATCTGGGTTAAAACAAGAATGATCATTTAATCCTATGCTACATTATAATCAGTATGTGCAGCAACAGACTTAAAGTTTTAATTCATTATTAACCACACTGTACACAAACCAGTGGGTCCCTATACATAGTAAGAAACGACATTCCCAGAGTCATTAGCTGTTGCTTAATCTGCTTAAACAAAACTCCCTCCTGTGGAGTTTTCTGTGGAGGTAGTCAGTCCAGAGAATTGGGCTCTCCTTTAATGGACTGTCTGCTTAGTGCTTGTCAACCTCTTCTAATGGAAACATACTCTAGTAGTCTACTGAGAAACAACTTTCTATATGCATTAAAATACTTTACAGTTTTTCAAAATGTGTATCCAAGAGTTATGCTTCTTTCCCTACCACTTCACTAGAACAACACTGGCAAAATTCATTGACCTCTACCTGTTAAATTCAGTAAACTATTTTTTTCTCATCTCAGCTGATACCTCTGTGGTATTTGACACTGTTGGCTAACTCATTTTCAAATTCTCTACTCTCTTGGTTAATGGCACCATACCCTTACTGGTTATTTTTCTTTATGGCCAGTCCTCAGTCTCCCCTGCTGGACCCTCTTCCTCTGATCACCTCCTAATTGTTGCTGTGCTTCAGAGCCCTGACTATAACCCTCTGCACTCCTCACTTTATACTTTTCCCCTGGGCAATCCCATCCACTCTGCAGTATCAATGTAGCCTAATGACTTTTATGTCTGTGTCCCCAGGTCTGACCTTTCCATATGGAGCCCAAGTCAATATCTTCAACTGACACAGTGGCAACATTACCTTCATGACTCATAGGCACCATAAACCATATATCCTTAAAACTCATCACTTTCCTTTCCAACTTGGATACTCAAGCAAAAAATCTGAGAATCAGGCATTTTCTCACCTTTCTATAGTTATTCTTCCCAATAACCATGCCATATAAGTATGATTATCCCCATTTAGACATGTGAAAGTCAAGGCTCAGAGTGGTTAAGTAGTGTGCCCACAAGTCATTCAACCACTACATGGCAGATTATAATGTATTTCAACCCAACTCTGGAGGTGGGACTCTTAATATCTGTGGTAAATTCTTACTAGGGGATCCTATCTTAGGATGATTTGTCATCATCTTGAAAAACAGAGAGAAAAATCCCCAAGGGGAAGGAAGCACTAAAGAGGAAAGGGTTGTTGAACCAATTAAAGTAGAAGGGAAGGGAAAGTCCCTGAGCAACCTGGATTAAACAGAAGCTCATGAAATGCAGGAGGCAAAAGGTAATAGAGGAATAAAGTGAGTAGAGCCAGGCAGTTCAGGTGGAAAGGGCCTTAGGCTAAACTTGTATTCCTTAGTGTCTTGTGATAAGATAATTGACCTTACTAGGTTTCAGTCCTGCCTGTAGATAAGTGGCTTCCAGGTAGAAAATGGAAAACATCTTGGTAATCCCAAACCTGGAGTCCCATATAACTTGTACTGAAATCAGAAGGACCTACTGACTGATACAAATTACTGGTAACCATGAGGAATAGATGCAGAATATAATAAATGGCAATTAGTTTAGAATAAAACCAAAGGTACAATTTCCATAGCAAGTTCAGCCATGAAAATTATAAGCAAATTATCATTTGAGAAGTTCCGGCCCAAATGGAGGCATAGGTAGAAATGCTTAGCTTCCTTGCACAACCAAAAGAAGGATAACGACTAATGAAAAAAGTAAACAACCAGAACTGTAAGAAAATCAGAATGCATGGAACTCTGAGAACCAAGGAGTTAAAGAAACATTCATCCAGGACAGTAGGAGGGGCAGAGATAGGCAGCTGGATGGAGAGGATACACAGCAAAAAGGTGGCTGGCTGGAGGAAAGGGAGAGTGAGGTGGGGCTGGCTGATCAGGAAAATAAAGACTCAAAAACTGTAGCTTTGAAATACTGTGGGGGTTGCAAAGGTGGGAGAAACTCCCAGTATCATGGGAGAGTTTGTTGGAAAGTAGGGCTAGAGGGGAGCTAGCAAGAAGCATTGTTCCTTCTCTGACCCCTCCCCCATAGACAGTGCCACAACACACCAAAGATAGTTGCCCAACCCTGGCGAATACCCAAGGCTCTCCCCCCTTACAACATAACAGGTGCACAAAGATGAAGAAATGTGGTACAAATGAAGAACAGATCAGAACTCCCAAAAAGGAACTAAGCAACAAGGAGATAAACTACCTATCTGATACGGAGTTCAAAATACTGGTAATCAGGATGCTCACAGAACTGATTGAGATTGGTTGCAAAATGAAGGAAGAAATGAAGGCTACCCCAAGTGAAATAAAACAAAATATAGAGAAAACCAACAGTGAAGGGAACGAAACAGGGACTCAAATCAATGATTTGGAAAAAAAGGAAGAAAGAAACATCTAATTGGAACAGAATGAAGAAATAAGAATTCAAAAAAAAATGAAGAGAGGCTTCAGAAACTCTAGGACAACTTTAAACATTCCAACATCTGAATCATATGGGTGCCAGAAGGAGAAGAGGAAGAGCAAGAAATTGAAAACTTATTTGAACAAATAATGAAGGAAAACTTCCCCAATCTGGTAAAGGCAATAGACTTCTAGGATATCCAGGAAGCCCAGAGGGTCCTAAAGAAATTGGACCCAAGTAGGAACACACCAAGGCACATAATAATTAAGTTACCCAAGGTTAAAGATAAGGACAGAATCTTAAAAGCAGCAAGAGGAAAGGAGAAAGTTACCTACAAAGGAGTGACCATAAGATTATCAGCTGATTTCTTAACAGAAAACTTATAGGCCAGAAGGGGCTGGAAAGAAGTATTTGAAGTCATGAAAGGCAGGGACCTACACTCAAGATTACTCTATCCAGCAAAGCTATCATTTAGAATGGAAGGGCAGATAAAATGCTTCCCAGAAAAGGTCAAGTTAAAAGAGTTCATCATGACCAAGTTCCTATTATACAAAATGTTAAAGGGACTTATCTAAGAAATAGAAGAAGATCAAAAACAGTAAAATGACAACAAACTGACAACTATTAACAACTGAACCTAAAAAATAAAAACAAAAACTAAACAACTAGAATAGGAACAGAAGCACAGTAATGGAGATCCCATGGAGGATTATCAGTGGGGAGAGGGAGAGGGGGAATGGGGGGAAGGTACAGGGAATAAGAAGCATAATTGTTAGGCATAAAATAGACAGGGGGAGGTTAAGAATAGTATAGGAAATGTAGAAGCCAAAGAACCGGTATGTACTACCCATGGACACAAACTAAGTCGGGGTGGGGGGAACGTTGGAAGGTGGGGGTTGCAGGGCAGGGGTGGATAAAGGGGAGAAAAAAATTGGGACAACTATAATAGTATAATCAATAAAATATACTTAAAATTATATGGAAATTAAAAGAGTAAAATAATTACTGAAATATTTTTTCAACTCAGTTTGATTAAGCATCTTTCTATTGCTGTCATTTTTCTTTTCTCCTTCCCAATTGTCTTCAATCATTTTTACTTCAGTCTTTTTTTGAAAGATTTTATTTATTTATTTTTAGAGAGAGGGGAAGAGGAGGAGAAAGAGAGGGACAGAAACATCAATGTGTGGTTGTGTAACAGGGTGCAGCCAAGGAGGGGTGCAAAATAGGGATTTGTAATGGGGTGCAGAACTCAGGGTATCCAGGAAATATTAGGAAAAAAAATATATAGGATGTCCTTACCCCCACAAGTCTGAGCTGGGGGATGGGTTACATGGAGCAGGGCCATTGAGAGCTGTTTTGCATAGCAACAGTTTTGCAGATAACCTCTAGAATGGTCATTTAACATATCTACAACCTTTAACTGGTTTCATAATTATGTTAAACAGCCAAGGCCATGCTTTGACCAAGGGGGATGGGAGTGACTTCAACCCATGATGCAACTGGAAGTCAACTCCCCCTGGTTACAGAGCCTGTGTAAGAGCTTGGAGGTGATTGGTTCCACACCACAGGGCCGCACCTGCCTGGACTTCTATGGCATCCCAGTAAAGCTGAAAAATATGGGAATGCTGTGGCAGAGGAATATTGGCACTGGGATTTAAACCCAGACATGGCATCCATGCGGGGTCTTTTTGGAACCACACAGCTTAGGCAGAGAAGAACCATGGACTTCTATTTCTTTTTCTGAGATATGGTACCCTGGACTGGGTAGAGGGGAAAGGAAGGACTGTGCATTTGTGGGTATTCTAAAGGACCCTGGTATCTCAGTGAAGACATTAAGTCATTACTCTTAAGTTTGTATAACTCTTTAAATAAATAGTCCCTTTCCCTTTCACCAGTCTCTGGCATTGAGAGATGTCTTTTCCCTGGCAGTGGGCAAGGCAAATCTAGTATGGGGTGGGGGACCCCTGGACCACAAGGGTGGGTCCATTCGGTAATAGTATATCATTCACCTCACCCTGGGTCTGTTCTGTAACAATTGCTTCTTGCACACCCACAGCTGGAGACCTGGCCAGCAACTCAAGCATGTGCCCTGACTGGGAATCAAACTGGTGACCCTTTGGTACAGTACATGGTACCCTTTGGTATTCAGTACATGAAAGGCATTGGAACAGTAAATTTCTTTAATTTCATCTATCAGTGTCTGGTGCTTGACCCAACTGATATATTCCGACAATGTTGACTGGTAAACAAATCTTGTTTTACTGTTGCCTTTTACAACACTGGAGATGTGTTCCTAAGTGCACCCATCTCCCCTTGCCAAATGGAATATGTTATCATATAAATACACAGGTAGTTGGTCAAGAAGACAGTTCTAATATGGCATTGGTGCCATGATTGTTTGGGGGAAGGTGTTTTCATTTGGGGGTGTCTCTTGTGTCATAAGCCCACTGTTCCTTTTACCATTCTTCAGGAAAAGGATTTAGCCTAACCCTGTTTGACATCCTGAGCATACATGTTCACTTTTCTTATGGGTCTAAATAGTACCTAGAATATGTAGGTGTGATGTATATCTCACCACTAAGTACATTGTTTTAACAAAAGGTATTCCAGCATGAAAATTCCTTATGTTACATTCTTAATACTTCAAAAAGGAAATTAAATGACCTTCTTCATGAACTATGTAAATAAAATGTGGGTAAATTGACTTAAAACAAGTGATCATTTTAGTTGAAGTTCAGGTTTCTGTCACCTCCTTCTTACCAACATTGTTAAAAAGATTTAATGTGGCTTATGGTTTCATTTATAAACTGGTTAGAAAAAAGTCCTAGAGGAGAACATAGGCAGGAAAATATTAGATATTCCATGCAGCAACATTTTCACTGATATGTCTCCTAGAGTAAGAGACAGAAAGGAAAGAATAAACAAATGGTACTTTATCATTAAAAAGGTTCTTTCTTCATGGCTAAGGAAAACATCGCCAAAATGAAAAGGGAACCAACCATAGGAGGAAATATATTTGCCAATAATACCTTGGAGAACGGTTTGATCTCCAAAATATATAAAGAACTCACACAACTCCACTCCAGGAAGACAAACAATGCAATTGAAAAATGGACAAAAGACCTGAACAGACACTTTTCCATGGTGGACATATAGACAGCCTATAGACATATGAATGGATGCTCAGTATTATTAGCCATCAGAGGGGTGCAAATTAAAACCACAATATGAGATACTGCCTCATACCAGTTAGAATGGCCATCATAACCAAATCGGCAAACAACAAGTGCTGATGAGGTTGTGGAGGAAAGGGATCCCTAGTGCAGTGTTGGTGGGAATGTAGACTGGTACAACCACTATGGAAAACAGTATAGAATTTCCTCAGAAATCTAAAAATGGAAATGCCTTTTGACCCAGCTATTCCACTGCTGGGATTGTATCCTAAGAATCCTGAATTTCCAATTCAAGAGAACCTGTGCACCCCTATGTTCAGAGCAGCATTTTTTACAATAGCCAAGTGCTGGAAACAGCCTAAGTGCCCGTCAGTAAATGACTGGAGTAAAAAACTGTGGTACATTTACACAATGAAATACTATGAAGCAGAAAGAAAGAAGGAACTCCTACCTTTTGTGACAGCATGGATGGAACTGAAGAGTGTTTTGCTAAGTGGAATAAGTCTGGTAATGAAAGACAAATACCATATGATTTCACCTATAACAAGAATCTAATGAACAAAACAAACAAATGAGCAAAATAGAAACAGAGGCATGGAAACAAGGAACAGACTGACAGGGAGCAGAGGGGAGGAGAGAGTGGGATAAAGGAGGAAAAAGGCAAAGGGTCTAGTTAAAGATCAATTATAAATGACCCATGGACATGGACAACAGGGTGTGGATTGACTGGGGGAGTGAGAGGTGGGGGGCAGGGAAGAGCCACAGAGGAAAATTGGGGCAACTGTAACAGAACAACAATAAACAAAAGAAAAAATACAATAAACTACAGGCATCAGTTTGCATGAAAAATAATGTGAGAAACACAGAAAGGGGCAAGTTGAAGATGTTCAGTTCCTTCTTTGAAAGTTTTTAAATCAAATTACTCCACTCCTTATATGTTGAGGAGTAAATGAGGGGTGAGGGAAACAGGAGTATTATTCTAGCAGGGCTCTCTTCCCATGGATATCTGAGACAAGAAATGAAGGTTCACCCTCTAATGAGGATACTAAGAAAAAAACCCTACCATTTGAATACTATCATTTCATACCCCAAAATAGAATGAAGTCCTTTAATAAAATTACCTTTCTACCACATTGCCCTTATTTTTCACGGCCCTGTGAAATTTCATTAGAATTTGGCTGGCATCAGTCCTTGGACTAGCCTTTGGGAACTGCTGAACTAGATGACTTTTAAGATCCTTCTAACCATGAGATGCTATAATTCTATGATAGAATTTCACTTGTACCTGGTCAGCAGAAGAGAACTGAGAGACTGAACCTGGGTCAAGAAACAGACAGATCCTGAAAATGTATTTGTGAAAAGGTTGGCAGTCAGGCCCAGAGCAGAGTATATTTTCTCCTTGGAATTCTTAATCATATTTCCCTACTGTTAATATAAAGATGAATTTATCTAAAAAAGCCAGAGGGTTGTTGTGACGAGAACCTGATCTTGAACTTCTGTGTCCAATTTCTTCTGGCTTAGGGATTTCTGTTGCCAGCATGTGCACTGTGACACTTGGAAGAAAAGACAACTATGTCAGTTTCAGCATCTCTCTTAGTAATAGCACTTCAAATGTGTTTCTTTGTCTTAATATTTTATTACTAGCCTGGTGTTTTCCTCATCCCACATTTGGTTTCCCTCCCCCTCCCCTTGTGAACTTATGACTACATTGTGGCAAATTTAAATAGAAAACCACATATCTGGGGTGATTTATCATTAATGTTAAATTCTATCCTAACCTGAAAGTTGAGGAGCAGGGATCCCAAGCTATTTCAAAATTCATATTACAATACAGACAATCAGATGCCCCCAAACCACAACATCTTGTACCCTATTAATCGTACACTGACAGAGCCCTTTGGTTGCATTTGTATTTCCAAATAAATACAAACATATGTCACCATTTTTTATTGATTTTGGACTTTCCTGGGAAGGAAACACTGTTAAATTATAATAAATGGTGTCAACTAAAACAAATAGTGCAAAACCCATTAAGAAGGCATTTGTTGCAGAACTTGGTTTGATTTGTTGGTGTCAGTTGAAATCATGTCAAAATAATGTCTTCGGAAACCAAATAAAAATTTGTTTGCAAATTTGTCTGCAGCAAGCATTTCTAGAGCATAAAAATCCTTAAGAATCAATATGGTTTTATTCAGTATGCAAATGTACTGAAAAGCATTACAGCAAAAATTCTATTGCTGAATTATATTATAGTGTTTGTGAATTAATAAATAATAATAGGTAATAAATAATACAGTGACTGAATTAGATAATACATTTATGAAGAAGTAGAGGAAGAAAAGATTAAAGGGGATAGTCTTGGGAGAAAATCAATTTTCAGATAACCTAAACTAATGTTTTATATTCCAAAAATTAATGGAGTTCAGTCCCATAGCTCAAAATATCCAGTTAAACTAAATTTCACTGCAGCCTTTAAAAATGGAAAGGAACTGGGAAATGCCAGGTTCTTAAGTGATAGCCATTTGAGTTCTTTATTTTTTCTGCTTCTATTTTTTTGGTTATGTGATCTTTTTTATATATTTTTTAAATTGTTCAAGTTCAGTTGTCTCCATTTTCCCCCATCACTCCCCCTCACCCCAGGCATTAGTGAGTCTGCATCTATAATTTGCATAACTGTGTTTGCCTTCCAGGTAATCAGAAATTTAATTGCTATCAGAATAAAATTTCAGTCTCACTTCCAAATGATGTTAGTGCAGTGTATCCCAATGTGCAGTTTTGAGAATGACTATAATCAGGCAAGAGAGGGATGCAGTTAGAGTTGAGATTCAATATAAAATCTAAAAGAGTTTATCTTCAGTATATCCCCAGGTCCTTTTCTGCCACTATCCTCTCTCTTTTCACTGCCTTCCAGGGCAGAGTTCTCAAAAAACACTTCACCTGTGGTGTTTAAGCTCAGTTTTTCATTCTTGGCCCTCTGTGTCCTCCTCTCATTGAAGCAGACCTCATTCCTGGTATGCTTAAAGGAAAAAATTGGTACACTAGTTAATATTTTTCTACATACCTTACCTCTTCCAGGTGGTTTATTTTTATTTTTTTCAAAGTAAAAACAATACAAAAACAAGCTGAATCTCAACCACCAGCTACTATCACCATAGTTTCATAAAACAAAGGATACTTTAATGCTCCTCCCCTACAATGAAAGTAGGAAGGATATAATAAAAAATAAGACAGTCTGTTTAATTGAATGCATTTAGCTTTTTTTATTTTTAAAGATTTTATTTATTTATTTTTAGAGAGGGAAGGGGGGAGAGAGAGAGAGAGAGAGAGAGAGAGAGAGAGAGAGAGAGAGAGAGAGAGAGAGAGAGAGAGAGAGAGAGGGGGAGAGAGATCAATGTGCGGTTGCTGGGGGTTCTGGCTTGCAACCCAGGAATGTACCCTGGCTGGGAATCGAACCTGGGACACTTTGGTTCCCAGTCCATGCTCAATCCACTGAGCTACGCCAGCCAGGTGCATTTAGCTTTTTGACAAACTGCCATTACACTGATTTTATTCTTCTAATTTTGTAGAATACCAGTGAGACTTCATCAAAGCCTAGTCCTCTTTTGTAAGCTGGTGTTTGTAAACTGTTATTTTAAAATAATTGCATTGCTATGATGTTCAGAAGGAAGGGCTGTGGTTTTTACTACTGATTTTTTTGGTGGAGTGAAGTATAGTATTGGAGCAAAGCAGGAAGAGGCTATGGAGATCATCTTTGGGATAAGACAGTACCCACAGGTTCTGGGATATAATAGAAAGAATGCACAGAGTAGAGGAAAGACAAGTAATACCTGATTAGTGACAAAGTGTGGCACAGGGTGTCACAGGGGCTTTACAAACCTGACTGCTCAAGGGGAAATGCCTGTGGATTTTTTTCCTGGCTCTTACAAACACTTTGACACAAATGGTTGTAATTTTAGGGCTTTGTATGGTGGGGCTGGCCTTTTGCTATTCACATCACAGTTTATAGCCAGCTTCCTTCTTGGAGTGATTGGATACTGCAATTCCCTTTCCTCTGTAAGGCATCACTGATATTACCCCATTCCAGGTTGGCAGAACAACATTTTAAAATTCATTTGAATTTTTCAAAGTGTTCTGTAAGCAAAGTCTTTTAGAATCAGGGAGAGCAAAGTTGTTAAATTATGTATACATTATATCTACACTGTATAATTGTACATTAATGTGTATTCCAACTTCCAATAGAGATCATACCAGTTTCTTTCTTTTTTTCTCTGCAAAAAAGGACCCAATGAGCTAAATCAAACCTTGAGCTAAGTGCTGTCAGAGTTCCAGCTTTGGGGGTTGTTAGAAGCATTGTGAGGAAAAATCCAACAGAACAATGCCCTGTTCTTAGTTGTGAGTGAAACCTAGAGACCATCAGAGGGAGTACTTCAGCTGCTATAAAAGGGCTCAGAGGGAGACAGATAATAAATGTACAACAAACAATCCAGTGTCAGAAATGATCACTATTGTAAAATGAGACTGAAAGCCTGTTTTTTTTAACAATTTCTACAGATGAAGTCCCAACTCTGGCCATGGCCAATATTAGCAGGAAAATTCTTTGAATTTGGCTAATGCAGAATCTTGCAAGGACACAGAAGATTTGCTCACTAACTTATAAGAGAGGTACTGGCTGTGCATGTTTAAATGTGCTAATAGTTTTGTTCTTTAATGGTACTGATTTAATGAAGATGATATTATGCCTTTTTAACATTAGCCATGCCTTTCTAATGAATATGAAGATTTGATGGCCAGCACTGGCATTAGCTAAAAGCCTGATTTTTAAATTGTCATTTCCTCCCACATTTCCCTTGCCTTTACCTTCCTTAGTGCCTTGGTACTCTTTTGGTGGGCCCCATTTGAATCCCAAACCACTCCTTACTCTATTTCTAAATCAATTTCTAAAGTGACAGAAAATATACCAGCAACCTCAGACATCTTTAATGGAGGTTGAAACACTGAGTCAGATGTGAACTTGATGTATTCATTCCACCCCCTAATCACAGTAATTCCCTTCCCCTTTCTAGGTGATTTTTGCTTTAATCTCCTAGTGTACAGCTTAGTTGGTAATTCTGCCTTGTGTACCTCTATGGCTATGTCTCCACTCTGAACCTTGCCTACCTCCTGCCAATCTTCTCTCCCTTGACTCTTCCCCAGTTTGCAACATGATATCCTATGGCAAGATACAGACAAGTCATGATGATGACAAACACTGTAATTGGCTTCTGGTTTTGGAAATTTTCTAGAATTTTTTGTTGCTGGGTTGGATCTCCTCCCTCTAATCACTGCTTGAAGCTGAGAATGCTGCTCTGGAGATACCAACTGCTTTGGCTAAGGCCGGCTTCTGCATTCTGGTCAGGTTCCCTCAGCACCTATTCTACTTGATGGGTCTTTTGCTTCATCCAGCTTCCTCTCACATCATACTTTGTGGTTGAATCCATCTATGATTTGTCTTTGTAGATGATATTATAGGTACTGAAAAAACCTCTACTCCCAAAATCTCCATTAATGATACCTGAACTTTATTTCTATTAGAAATTCAGCTCTTTGAGGTAGGGGATTATGTCTATAGGAGACATCTGCAAAGGTACAGACATTCCACAGGTCTTAGTAAGATTAGGCTAGGCTAGGTTGTGATAATGAGTCAATCCAAATATGTACTGTCTAAATGCAATAGTTTATTTCTTGCTCACATAGCAGTTTGTGTGTTTTCTAGCCAGTAAGATGGTTCTCTTCTCCATAGTCATTTAGAGATTTGAATTTTACCCATCTTGTGGCCCCTTGATTCTTTAGGACCTCATTGGCATCTACACCCAGCTAGTGACGAGAAGAATGAACCTGGAGAGTCAAACCATTTTCTTAAAAATCAAACCTTCTCTCTGGAGGTGGTGCCTAGAATTTATTCTCACATGTCATTGGTTAGAATTTAATCACATGGTCTCACCTAATTATAGGGAAAGCTGGGGAATGTAGTCTATTGATATTACCAGGGGAAAAAAGAGAATACATTTTGGATGGCAGCTAACAGCCTCTGCTATACCAAATAAAGATGACCCACTAATTCATTTTCAGTCTTTGATACCTTCACACAGTTTTGCTTATTAAATTGCTAATACTTTAGGAAGCAGATTACAAAATAGTAGTATATAAGCTAAATTAGAGGAGCAAAATGGGGGTGGGAATTAGAGGAATATATTGCCTATATGGGAAGTGATAGGAATGTGGAGATTCTTTGAGATGACAAATTTGTGGAGACAGGACCCTTAGAAAACCAGAAGTCAATATAAGGGTATTGGGAGTAGGAGACAGAGAGGGATGGAAACAATGTAAAGATGGAAAGAATGTCTTAGTTTTGTTTCAGGTTAGACCTGGTTCTAATGTCTATATTCAAAATGCTTGCCAAGTGAGGGTCTCATAATGTGAATAATCCAGTTTTGTGCCTATTTGTACCAGTTATGTGTCTTTGTCAGAAAGTGGGAGCAAAACACTTCCAAAGCCCTGGTTCTCAATGTGCTCCAACATATTCTTGTTTGTCATAAGATTTTTCCACTTAGTATGAAACCAGAAGAATCAAAATCCCATTAATTTCATCATTCTTTGGTCTTTACTCAGGTTATAATGAAGCAATAGCTTTTTTACAGCTATTTGGTGCAGGACTGCCCATTGGGAGTCTTATCATATATGAGGCAAATTTTTTTCATTTAAGATTGGGTTCTGTTTTCTGTTGAACTGACCTCTACTTTATTTACATCCTCCTTTCTTCCATAGCCCTACAAACTGTGAGAGATTGACCCATGCTGGTGACTTACTGAAATACCCTTAACCACCTGGCCTGGAACATCAGTTGATTCAGCAGGAAACAGGGAGGTGAATGGAAGGGTGGAGGTTGCCAAGCAGTGAGTTGCAGCTGTGATTTACAGTGCTGTTAATGGGGCTCTGAATCTGATTTGTGTTTAGCTGAAGGTACTTAGCAAAAGCAGACAGGAGGCAAAGGTCTGGAGATGAGGCATCGATAACCATAGCTTTTGCTTTTTAGCCTGTGTCCTGGATAGTTTCAATGAAAAGAATCACTGAAGATGGAGAGTCATGAACAGTCAACCCATTCTCCATATATTTCCAAGGGTTTTAGCACATTGTTAGTGGTAGATGGTTATCCAAGTAATATGATGTGACAGTGCTCCAAGACATCTTTTTCATGCAGTGCCTTAGGCCCACCATTAAAGATCATGTGTTTAGGATCTTTTAAAGCAGTTTAAATAAACTAAGTCTAGTTAATAAACACTTATGCAGCACTTACAATCTGCTAGGCACTGTCTGAGGGCCTCATAGGTATTAACATACACATTCCTTGTAACCATACTATGACATAGGTATTATTTTTAGTATTTTTATTTTACAGATGAGGAAACAGAAAGTGGCCAGAAAACACAAAGCTGGCAATGGCAGCAACAGGATTGCAAACCCAGGCAATCTGACTCTAGAGTCTGTACTCTTAACCATTATATTATGCTACCTCTGATAGCACAGAATGTTATATTTATTTTGGGTATTTGTCACCCATTATAGTAGATATGTGTTTACCTAACCATACTACTGTCCCTTATACCTAGTAAAGAACAGAACTATGGATGTTTTGAAGGCAAAGGATATCATAGCTCCTGACAAGATTGTTGGGGGAAAGAGGGTATCAGGATGTGAGTCTTCTTAAAGGGCTAGATTCAGCAATTATGTTCCCTAAACATGCACCATTCAAGGAACGGTGCTTTTACCTCTGGTTTTTCAGCTTGTATGAATTTGATTCCAGTAATTAGCATTTTCAGTCTTATCTCTTATTTTCATTTTATTATTTTTTTAGTATACTCAGATGTGGTATAGGCTGGGTATGAAACAAGTGAACTCCCATTCACAGAGGGAACAAAGAATGGGTTGAGCTGAATGGCAAACCATGGTGACCAACTTAAAACTGATTTCCAGTTCTGTCTTCAGAGTGAGTGAACTTTGCTTTCCCAAGACAAGATTATTTCCTCTTAGCTGCTTTCCCTATGGATAATTTGGTACTGGATGCTGCTCTTTGATCAGTCAAAGCTCCCATTAACTTTTTTCCCATCCTGCTTCTTCTTCACACTCTATTACCACCACGTTGCAAAAGGCCACTGTTGTCTCTCCAGAATGTTTGGGTGTTAGATAGCCCATGGCTTTCAGTCTATAGCTAGCTCTTTACATACCCCTGTCTGTGGCTCTTCAAATCCTCAATTCTATGTATTAAATTTATATGTCTCACTAAATATTCCATAGGAGTATCTGATTGCAAAAGGAGTGGTGACGATTTTGGTGTGTCTAACACCACCAATCCTTGTCCCTGGAATAATTTTCCTAGCCAGACACTATAACTAAGTTAGTCAGCAGAAATCTAAGTGCCTACTATGCACAGGATGCTAAATGTGCCACTGCATGCCCCAGGTACTGATAAATGACCTCACTAGACCATTATAATCTCTGCTCTGAGTGAAAGAAAAGATATCTTGACTGACAGACTTTTTTTCCCTGTGTGTAACTGGGAATTCAGCTCCTACACTTTGGTGCTGAGCTCATTGTCTTCATAATTAATGCTAAAAAGAACAGATTTGGAAAGAACAAGGGAACAAGAGGCTAAATCTCCAGAGAGAGTCTTAGAAGTGGACTTCAGTGCATTTCCCCCCACACTGTTAATCCCCCATGGTCACATGTGGGGAATACAAATGCCCTTCTCAGGCCCTCTAGTTCAATTTCACCCTAAGACAATTGACCTATTGCCACTGTGAGGAGCAAAGTCTTAAACAAAGCAGCTGCTGAAAGGACTTTGTCAAGCTGGAAATGAATTATTAATATGGTTCTGAAAGGGAGCAGCATCAGAAATCATGCTCTTTATTATTTACATTAATGAGCTAGAAGACAATGCAGTAAAGAAAATCCCAAGTTTGGAGAATGCTATATTTTGAAGTGCCACAATGAGTGTAGAAATAATGAAATCCAACAAATGTAAACTCAGACTAATATGTCTCTGAACAAAGAGCCCAGAGAGGGAATATTTTCAGAGCAGGAAAGGGTGAAAGCAGGGTGTCAAGTTATTACTGAAATTCCCTACTGTCAGTTTGCTTGAGAATAAAGCTCATACTTAGGAAGAAAGAAAAAAAAAAGCCCAGATTGCCTGCTGGACAGACACAATACAATGCACCTATCAAAGGAGTAGCATTATCTCTATTAGAGATGTGTGCCAGTACAATATGTCATTCATCTCTTATCTGGGTTGAACGGTAAATTATTCTAATACAATATCATATGCCACTCCTCAGAGAGATTCTGAATTTCACAGCTTGGTTAGCAGAGGCATGTATGTATGTTCAGGCTTTCTATGTACTTCCTCTAATGCTAGCTGCTTTCATTTCACTACATACAGAGCCCCTTTTCCCACCAATAACATACCTCCCTTCATTTGAAATGCTATTTTTAACCCTCTCTTTCTTCACTAGCCATACATTCTGAATATTTTTCCCTATAAGCCCCAGCCTGGCAATGCCAGAATTCATCCCTGCATTTACAGGAGCATAACAAACTCCTGGGATTAGAGACAAGGCAACATTTTGACCTACTAAATTAGAACTTCTCCCAAACTGATATTTCTATTTTGTTTGAATTATACTTCATCTTATATTATATCTCTGAGTTTTTTGACATTTGGTCACTTGTCTTGCTCACATTTCTACCATTTACACAGCTCCCAGTTTCTGTCTTTAAACATCTATGGGCTCTTGGTTATTTGTTGTTTATCAGGCTTCTGACCCACTACTTGCCCTCATCTGCCTGTTCCCTTTTGCTCTGACTCCAGCTTGCCTAGCCTACTTGGTCCAGACTCCTTGCCTGCTCTGATTTCTAGAACCTACATTATCTCTACTAAAATCTTTTACTTGTTGGGCTGCCTTCTCTCCTAGGTAGTGCTTTGATTGTCTGTCATTAATACTTTGGAGTGATGCACTCTGTACTACATTTTTCCACTAAGGCTTTGGGCCAATTTGGAGAGAGATAGGAGGATGTCAGAGGTGTGTGTGTGTGTGTGTGTGTATGCACATACACATAGGGAGCTACTTGGAAGTCACTTTCTGTTAAATATCAATCTAAATAAATATGCAAGGAAGGATATTTTATTTTTAATTTTAGTTTCCTTAGAGAATAACATTTTATTATTATTATTTTTATTTTTATTGACTACATTGGGATGACACTGGTTAATAGAACAAGGCAGGACATTTAAAAATGATCTTAAATAGTGTCAATAGTATTGACTCTCAGTGATAGACTTGGGCTATGTCTACCCTAACCTTGAATCTTGAATGAGAAAATTTAGGGAAGATGTTTGATCTGATTTTTATCTGCTCTTATTAGTGGAACATAATATAATGCACACATATTTTTTGAAGTATCAACAGTTATGACTGATCATAAATGTTCTTTGGCATTTCACACTTTAAAAATGGTATTACATATATGTTTCTGATTAATCTTTTTATTAGGTTGAACTACATGAAATTGCCAACTTTGAACATTTGAATCTAAAGAAATGAAAGGGCAATTTCATACAGTTCACCCTCATCATTTACAGATTAGGAAATTGAGGCTTAGCAAGATCAAGTGGCTTCTCCAAGGTCAGTAGTTTACGTGCTAAATAGTAGAAGTGGGATTCAAATTCCTGTCTTTTTCTCATTTTCTCCATTGCTCCTTTCCTTTGTTTCAAGTTCAAGATTTTCTAAAAAAGTACTGGCTGTAATTCCCATAGCTCAGGAGTTAGTTTTTATCTACAGTGGCCCCCTGGAATTGATTTTGAGATGCTCCTGAACATTTTAAGAAAAGCCTCAAAAGCCTCAAATTGACAAAAAAAAAAAAACAAAAACAAGAAATCTTCACACTAATAGTAATGCCTCACCTTTGTGTCCTTTGCTTTGGATTATGACAGTATCTGGATATCTGTCTCACTCCTGTTTCACCCTAATTCCCTAGCTCAAATTTTAATTTGCTGTCCCTTTTTTTGTCACCTTCTTTTATTCTCACCACCCTTTCTCCCAATATTTTGTCTTGAGCTTAAGCTCTTGAGCTTCCTTCTCCCTTTAGGGGTCTATTCCTTGGCCAAAGTCTGAATGTACCATTGACCCAAATTCAATTATTTTCACCAAATAATTCTGTGGAACAGCATAACTGGAGTGTGGAATCAGACAGCAGGGGCGACAGGCACTCGCTCTTTAAGAGCTTTCTGTTTTCTAACAGGAAGTGCTTCAGGAAGAGTCTGGCAGGTGCCCCATCCTGTAAAGCTGCTAATGCTGTCCCAGGGGAACACCCTTCAGACCTGAACAGCCTCCTCTCTCTCCTGGGCCACAATGCTATTGTGAAGTGGTGCTTCACTTAATTAAGTCAAACTGGCAAGCACCGTGCATATTAATGAGCACTCTAATGAGCATTAATTTTTGATGTTCTCCGTTAACAAGCATTATAAACTATGACAGATTTTGGTTTGACTTGGTGCCAAATTGAGAACCAGTGGTTGTTTAAAGCTGTAAATTCAAAATCTTCCCCTGGAACATGGAGGGCCGCTCATTAATACTTTTGGAGTTCCCAATGTCATGTAAGACAAATAAATGGCCAGATATGGTTCCCACCACCCCTTCCCCCACCTGCCTTCATCTCTCCTGTTTTTGTCAGCAGGCTTTCTCCTTAAAGCATATACACACACTTACTCAAAATCACTTTTCACTCTAGACTGTTGGAAAAAATGCTTACATCTTGGGAGTTACTAGACCTAGTAATTGCCTGCAAATTTCAGATAATGAAGCTTCTAGCTTCAAAACACAAATGCTTGGCAGGGATAAATAGATGAATGGAGAGATGTTTCTTTTAATTGAGCATTGGAAACTTCATTAGATTTTTTTAAAAAGAAGCCATACTTTGTTCTACTGCTAGTTGTTAAATAAGAAAAGTGCAAGCTATGATGTGTTTAAGGCACACACGAAACCCAGAAGGAAGAATAGCCATGATGGGAGGCATGAAAATGTCTTTTGGCTCCAAATTTTCTTCCCTGGAGGCCTGCCAAGATGCACAAATCCCTGTCATTAGGTTTTCTCTTTAGAGATTTTCTCTTTTAATAGAGCTAATGCTTTATTTTACCTGGGAGGGATAATCCATTAGTTACCTGGTAACAGGATTTGATTATTTCATTACATTCATTGCCACCCTGCAGGTTGTGGAATTAAGGGCCTGAAATATAGAATGAATATATTTTATTGGACTAATAAAGCTGGGATTTCTTCCCAGTCTAATGAGGTGCCCTGGGTAGCCATAGGGAAGTCATGGGGAAGGAGGTTACCAGGTGTCTGGGTGTGGATGAATACTGAATAGTAACTTTGTCCTGCTTTCCAAATTTCCTGAGTCTGGTATAGATCTTTCCATACAAGGTCTAACAAAATGAGGATAAGGGCTCGATCTAGAGTATAGAGATTAAGAATATGTGTTTTGGCTCCAGATAGATGGTACTGGGTTCATATCGCAGCTCAAACAACTCCTAGCTGTGCAGTCTTAGAGAAATCACTTAATCTTTCTGAGCCTTAGTATCCTCATAGGGAAGATAGCAGCATCTATGTCACAGGATTGTTGTATGGGTTAACATGATTTATGCAAAGAGCTTACCACAATAGCTAAGAGTAAACACTAAAAAATAGTGGATATTATAATCTTTTTGTAAAATGGTCTTTATGATCTGGTGTATGGAATAAGCAAGGCCTCAGGTTTCTCTTTCTCTGTCTCCATCCACCTCTCCCTCTCTCTGCCTTCCTCTGTCACCACCTCTGTATTACTTTTTTTTTTTTTATTACCTTTGTTGCGGGTTATCTGTGGAGTATTTCTCTTTCTCAGATATTCTTCCTGTGTTCTGAAGTCTTATCTCCCCTGGCTCCCTTCTCATTGTATTCTCATGGATGATTTTAACACTGTTCAGGGAAACCCCTGATGAGTTCACAGCCCATCTGCTTTCCTGATCATAGAAGAGATTTCAAATCCAAAATGAAATGGCTTTTGGATTTACTATGACATTATTTCCCCTTTCATTGCTGCCCATAATAAAAGTTGTTCTCTCAATATGTTACCTTCTTACCTGCCAGTGGTGTGGGATGAATAAATGAAACAGTAATTTGGTATAAAGAAAGGGGGTAGAAAAGAGGGAGCTAGATTTTGTGGGGATTCTCTCTGTTGCTGTAAAACCCAGGAGTAAATTTTGGCTGTGCTTATAGGTATGTAGCCATATTGAATATGACAGGTAGATTGAGTTAGTTGACACCTACTTACTTTTTGTGTGTCTAGCCCTATGCTAGGTACCCTGAAGCTACTAAGATTTACAATTCCTGACTTCAAGTTGCTTAAAATTTAGCTTGGAAGTTGATATTATTTATAATAGTTAAATAATATAGTAGTTCATAAAACTATCAGATAAAAATGAAGTAGGGAAGGTTCAGTGGTAAAAATGGGACTTGAGCTAGGCTTTGAAGGTTGAGTTTGGATAGCAGAGGAAGAGATTACAAATGTTTTGCTGGTAGTAGGGAATAAGGAGAGATACTGCTGGTAGAAAGCCTAGGAGCAGGGATAAATGTGATGTGTGCAGAAGACAATGAGGAAGTCAAGTAGATAGGAGCAAAAAGTACCTAGTGAAGAACAGTGGGAAATATGACTATAGACCATAAATATGGCCAGTTTCTAAGAGAACTTGAAAGATAGGCTGAGAACATTTTTGTTTTTTAACATTGAAGAATAATTAACAAAAATTATATACATTTAAAGTGTATAGGGTGATGATTTGATGCATATATGCACTGTAGAATGATTACTAAGTTCAAGATAATTAATAGATCACTTCACCTTGCATAGTGAACACAGTTAACTCTTTTCCTTCTTTTGGTGAGAATACTTAAGATCTACTCTTAGCATCTTTCAAGGATACAATGTCATACTAACTGTGGTTAGGATGCTCTACATTATATCCTTAGAATGTATTTTTTTAATCCTCACCTGATCATACATTTATTACTGACAGAGAGAGAGAGAGAAAGAGAGAGAGAGAAAGAGAGAGAGAGAGATGTGAGAGAAAAACATCAATTGGTTGCCTCTCATATGTGCCCCAACCAAGGATTGAACCCACGACCTAGGTTAGTGCCCTGCCTGGGAATCAAACCCTCAACATTTTGGTGTACAGGGCAACATTCCAATCAAATGAGCCCCTGACCAGGGCAAACATATTCTTTTAATAACTGAAAATTTGTACCCATTGTCCTGTATCACTCTATTTCCCCCTCCCTCCAATAGCAACCATCATTCTATTCTTTGTGTTTATAAAATCAGCTTTTTAAAAAGTTTTCAAGATTCTATATGTATGATACCATGCAGTATTTGTCTTTCTCTGTCTGGCTTATTTAATTTAGCATGGTACCTCCTAGATTCATTCATGATGTTACAAATGGCAGTATTTCATATGTCTCTGCAACAGCATGGATGGAACTGGAGAGCATTATGTTAAGTGAAATAAGCCAGGTGGTGAAAGACAAATACCATATGATCTCACCTATAAATGGAAGCTAATCAACAAAACAAACAAGCAAGCAAGATATAATCAGAGACACTGAAATAAGAACAAACTGACAGTGACCAGAGGGGAGGTGGGATGGGATAATAGGGGGAAAAGGGGAAAGGATTTTCAGAAACATCTATAAAGGACATATGGACAAAACCAAAGGGGGGTGCGATCAAGAGTGGGAGGTGGGGATGGCTGGGGTGGGGGGTAGTTGTGGGGAGAAAATGGAGACAATGACTTTTTTCAGGCCATGACTGAAAAATATTTATTTATTTTTAGAGAGGGAAGGGAGGGAGAAAGAGAGAGAGAGAGAGAAACATCAATGTGCGGTTGCTGGGGGCTGTGGCCTGCAAGCCAGGTATGTGGCCTGACTGGGAATCGAACCTGCGACACTTTGGTTCGCAGCCTGCGCTTAATCCACTGAGCTATGCCAGCCAGGGCTTTCACCTTTTCTTTATTCATTTTACAAAAGGCATCTAGATTTTTTCCATATTGTAGCTATTGTGAATAATACTGCAATAAACACAGGGTCGCAGGTATCTCTTCAAGATATTGATTTCAATTCCCTTGTATATATGGGGTCTGTCCAGATACAGTTGAGCCATTGTTCATATAATGAGAATGGTTTGCATGACATCGATATAACCTGGCAACCAAGGAGAGTGGACCAAAATGTGTATGCACGGACAATAAGAACTTCACTGTACTAGTCAGTGGGGGCAGTAGATGCCATTGAGTGAGTATGTGTACTGTGTGGTTGTTGCATTCAAAATGACTGACTGAGTAGAGCAATGAATCTGCATCAAATTTTGCATTAAGCTTGAACATTCCTCCACGGAAACTATTTGGATGATTCAGAAGGCCGTAGCTATGGGTAACTGGTGATCGCAGCTTCATCATGACAACATGCCCCTTCATGCATCATGTCTCATGCCATTTTTTGGCAAAACATCAAATCACCTACGTGACTCAGCCCCTCTACAGCCCAGATTTGCTGCCCTGTGACTTGTGGCTTTTCACCAAACTAAAATCACCTTTGAAAGGGAAGAGATTTTAGATCATTGTTGAGATTCAGGAAGATATGATGGGGCAGCTGATATGACTGGTAGAACTATGGGACGTCCCAAGGTGCCTATTTTGAAGGGGACAGTGGTGTCATTGTACTATGTACAATGTTTCTTGTATCTTGTATCTTCTTCTATAAATGTCTCTACTTTTTCATATTACATGGCTGGATACCTTCTGGACAGACTTTGTATACCGGTAGTGGGATTGATGGATCACATAGTAGCAATATTTTTAATTGTTGAGGAACCTCCATACTGTTTTCCATAGTGGCTGTACCATTTTACATTTCCACCAACAGTGTACAAGCTTCCCTTTTCTGCACATAGTCACCAAAACTTAACTCTTGTTTTTGGTAACAGGTTGATGGCTTTGATTTTACATGGTAGGTAGTAGACAACCATGATATTTTGGAAAACAGGGATGTAATGGGATTAGAGAAGAGAGAGAGATGAAGTAGGGATTAGATGAAAGGCTGTTGCAGTGGTACAGGGCCTGTTACTAAAGCAAGGTCAGCAGCATCAACATAGTGTCCTCTGGGATCTTGTTATAAATACAGTTTTCAGGCTTTACCCTAGACCTACTGTATAAATTATCCACTGGTGCAAAACAAATCAGCTCAAAACTTGGCAGTTTAAAACAAACATTTATTTCACATTTTTGTAGTCAGGGATCTAGGAGTGGCTTAGTTGGGTGGTTCTGGCTGAGGATCTGTCATTAAGTTGTAAATCAAGATTTTGGCTGGAGTTGTACTCATCTGAAGGCTTCATGAGGGTTGAAGGACTTGCTTTCAAGTTCATCATATGGCCATTGGAAGGAGACTTATATTTTCACTAGCTGTTGGCTGGACATTTCAGCCTGTACTATGTGGGCCTCTCTATAGGCTGCCCAACTGACTTAAAAGCATGGTAGCTGGATTCCTCTAGAGTGAGTGATAGAGAAAGAAGGAGAGAGAAGAAAGAGAGCAACCAAGACAATAGCCACATTGCTTGTTCTATAATCTAGTCCGAGATATAATATGCCATTAATTCTGTCCTATTTTTGTGGTCATGCAAACCAACTCTGATAAAATATAGGAGTAAATGATGCAGAAAGTGAATATTAGGAGATGGGGATCATTAGAAGCTATCTCGTAGGCTGGCTACCATACCTACTGATTCTGTGTTGCATTTTAACAAACTCTCTAGGTGGTACAAATACATGTTTTGCACGTTGGCCTAGGGCAATATGTCTGCAATGACAAATGGTGAAGGAGAAATATATGAAAGAATAAATTGGTAGATTTAGTGGATCTAGGGGATGATGCACAGGGAAGAGTTAAAGCAAAAAATCCAGCTCTGAGATAAAACGTAAGGAGACTGAGATGAGAGGAGGATGACATGCTCACTTTAACATGTTGAGTTTGTGTTAATGGGATATCTAGATTTGAAATTTTGAGTATGTGATACTGGCATTTTGGTGAAAAGTGAACTGGAGAGTCAGAAGCAGATAGAAGGTAATGAAATCACAAATGAGTGTACAAAGTTTGAGACCAATGAAGTGACTGAGGTGATAGAAAGGAAAGGGATACTAAAATTAATAAAAAGTGATAGTGGAACACATGGAAAGTGAAAACATGGACCAAAGTAGAGGATAGGTGGGGAGGAAGTGAGGCCAGATAATGTAAGATTCTGGGGAACAGAAAGCATTTGTACTTAGAAATATTTAATTTTTAAAAATGGGTATTAAGCATTTTATACTATATTCAAAAGGTATGAAAGGAAGTTCCTCCATTCTTGTTTTATAGCCAGAAGCAATTCAATTTCTTATATAACCTCCCAGGCCCATTCCTTCTGTCATTCTCTTTCTCTCTCTCTCCCTCTCTCTCTCTCTCTCTCTCTCTCTCTCTCTCTCTCTCTCTCTCTTTCTCCTCTGTCTTACTCTCTCTCTCCTCTCTCTTTCTCTTTCTTTTTCTTCTTTCAGAAAATGCTCAAACAATACTCACCATGTGTCAGTCATTGTTCTAAGACTTTTACAAACATTAATTTAATCCTTGTAAAAGTGCAACAAGGTATATAATATTATTATCCCCATTTTACAGATGAGGAGATTAAGGTACAAGATTCAAATTCAAGCTAATTGGCTTCAGCATCAATACTTTTAATCCTTATGCTCTGCTTCCTTTCACGTACACATACATACATATATTTTCCCAGTTTTTAGACAAATGGTAGTACACTATATAAACATTGTTCTAGCTTACTATATGCTATAAACTTTGGTTACTTATACTCCTGGTAGATTTATCAATACCAGTATTGCTTGATTGTTTATACTTCTTCCAGAGCAGGGATTAACAAACTACTGCCAGCAAGTCGAATCCAGCCTGAAGGCTGTTTTTGTACTCAGATTTTGAAAGGACTGTGAAAAAACAAAAACAAAACAAACAAATAGAAAACATAAAAATACATGACAGAGTATGATCTGCAAAGCCTAAAATATTTGCTAATGGGCTTTTTGCCAACCCCTGTTCTTAGTATGGATTAGTTCCTTGTGTTACAAAAATAATACTCATTTTACCAATATGGAAGCAAGCTGCCTATTACACTTTAAATGCAGTTACAAGACATTCATATGGCATAGAAATAGGGTCCTGTTGGTTTATTTCCCACCATGTAACTCATCTAACCCTTGTGTTAATGTAGCAGTTGATGGAGATTTAAAGGCCCATGGCAGCATGTCATGATCTGGATGATCTTTAGGGAGGATTCATTGTTGAAAATCTGGTGAGCTTTTAAGATACTTTTCAGGCTGCGACCCATCCCTGTTGCAGGTTTGTTTAAAGTAAATCAAGGTAATGAGACATCAATTTACTTTTAAATCATCTATTTTCTTCTTGTTGATTTTACTGTGTACTCATAATTTATCATTTCTTTCCTTTGCTGTTCCACTACTCACTTCTCTGTGTATGCACAAACATATACATACTCTACATAGCTGAATCTCTTGAGTCTGGAAATTTTCTCTTGGGTTACATGAAATCATTGCATCATAAAACATTAAAGTAGTTATTATATACAGTAGTCCTCCCTTATCTGTTGTTTTGCTTTCCTTGTGTTCACTGTGATCCAAAATATTAAATGGAAAATTCCAGGAATAATTCATAAGATTTAAATTGCACACCATTCTGAGTAGCATGATAAAATCTTGTGTGGTCAAGCTCCATCCCACCCAGGACATGACTCATCCCTTTGTTTAGTATCTCCACACTCTATACAGCTCCCACCCATTAGGCACTTCATAGCAATCTTGGTTAGCCAATCCACTGCAGTGCTTGCATTCTATTAACCCTTATTTTACTTACTAATGGCCCCAAAATGCAAGAGTAGTGATGCTGGAAATTTGGATATGCCAAAGAGAAGCCCTAAATGCTTCCTTAAAGTGAAAAGGTGAAAATTCTTGACTTAAAAAGCGAAGAAAAAAGTTGTCTGCTGAAGTTGCTCAGATCTACGGTAAGAACCAATCTTCTATCCATTGAATTGTGAATAAGGAAAAGGAAATTCATACTGGTTTTTAAAAATTATTTTATTTATTTATTTTTAGAGAGAGGAAGGGAGGGAGAAAAAGAGGGATAGAAATATCAGTGTGTGGTTGCCTCTCAAGTGCCCCCCATCAGGAACCTGGTCCGCAACCCAGGCATGTTCCCTGACTGGGAATAAAACTGGTGAATCTTTACTTTACAGGCTGGTGCTCAATCCACTAAGCCACACCAGCCAGGGCCATGCTAGTTTTACCATCACACCTCTAAGTGGAAGTGCATCTCATCACATAGGCATTGTATCATCTCACATCATCATAAGAAGGGTGAATGCAGTACAATAAGATATTTTGAGAGAGATTACATTCATATAACTTTTATTACACTATATTGTCAAGTTGTTCTATTTTATTATTAGCTGTCTTTGTCAATCTCTTACTGTACCTAAAGCATAAATTAAACTTTATCATAGGCATGTATATACAGGGAAAAACAGTATATATAAGGTTTGATACTATTTGTGGTTTCAGGCATCCACTGGGTTCTTGGAATGCACCCCTTGTAGATAAGGGGAGAATACTATAATACTCTTTATAATATTTAGGGAGCTTTAAGATATTTTAAAGAATTGCACTGTATATATAATTACATAATTAAATCAAGGCTCTCATTTTACATACCAGATAACTCGAGTCATGGGAGGTTTAGTGAATGTCCAAGGTTAAACAAGCTAGCCTTCACACTTGGTCTTAGTTGTTCTTCCTTGAGCTCAATCCGTGTCTCTCTCTTGCTCTTACTATTAGCTCTCACTTCCTCTTTCTCCCTAGAATTTTGTTTTAAAGACTTCTGTTCAGGTTCTTATGAAAGGCTTCTTTGCCCATAAATGAGAAAGTAAACAATGTAGAGTGTCCACTTCATATTAGAAGCTACTTGGTTCATTCTGTCACATCTTTAGAGACCAAGAGAAATTTTTTTTGAAGTAGAGCAGACCCTAGTGGTATTTAAAAAGTGGAAACTATCTGAAGAGTGATAGAGTTTAACTGAAGTAGATAAAGATTCTTATTTTTTTTTACAACTCATAATGTAAACTTGGCTGAATTCAGAGACCTCTCCACGTTGTGAAAGGGTCTCTTAAGACATTCAGTCTCTCAGCTCAAATACCAAGATTTTCAGGGACCACTTAGCATTAGCTATACCTAATGTATTATTAGGTATTAATAATACATTATTGTATTGCTTGGTCCTTAGAAATGCTACTTAAAAAACCTTAATAAGAATTATACTTGTGTTTTCCATAAATGATTGACTAAATATTTCTTTGAATAGATTAATTATCCCTCTGATTATCTTATTTACAATAGCCACTGGTTAAATCATCATCAGTTTCACATGTGTAGGGTCCAAATAAGTGGGTCTGTCATGTATATCAGGCTCATTATTTGGATTACAAGGAGTCACTTGCAGGTGCACCCACACAGTCGGATCCCATGGAAAGGGATACATTTTTAAAGTATTTATAAAGGAGCAAAAGAGAGATGGTTTCAAGCATTTAGAAGAAAAACAAAATGTTGCAAAATGGAAGTGGACCCTCAAGATTTGTTTCTCAAAAAGTCAAATTTATACCTCTGGTAATTGGGCACCTCTACCTGGCCTAATACTAGTTTTCTGACTTTTTCACTCAACATATATCAATCCAATGCCTACTCTGCCCAGGAACTGTCTTTTGTCCTATGCTTTACAGATTCCTTTTCTTTAGTGGCTCTTTAGATAAAATGAGAGGTGTGAAGGTTGTTTGAAGGCTTCTTTGTAGCTCCTGATGCTGATCACCATTGCCTTCACTTTACTTCCCTTGTCCATTATTTTGACACTTGGTGAGTTGAGAACTACCCTCCCTTCACTTCTCTAAGGGGCTGCAGTGTGTTATCCAAGTAGCAGGCATTCACTGAGTACACTGACATGTACACAGCAGATGCTGAGCAAGTGCTGAGTTTGGAGGTACTTCTCAGAGATTCAGTTAGTACTGCATTTTGAGATTCCTGAAGGAGAAAATATTTGAGATGCATGTAGAGGATAGTGAGGTGTTCTAGGCTGGGAACCTAAGTTATGACACTGGAAATTTTAAGTTCCATAGCTTTGGTTGATTTCAGGTAAAGCTTCATTAGTTAAGTCAGTGATTCCTACCTTTTTGAACTTTTCATACCCCAAAAATGATGACAGAAAAATCTTTGAAAAAGGTATCCTGATAACATTGCCTTCTGGTGGCCATGCTCCCATTAATGCATATCCTTAAGCAATTAACATAGGTAGTCATGCACCCATCATTTGGACCTCTATCAGCAGAAAGCAGCCTGTTTCCTGTTTTAGGCTTTCTTAATATGACTACCACCCATCCTTACTTAACCATGAGTCCTGTTCTCTGGAGGCCCCATTCTACTCAATAAAAAAGGGTAATTGAGGCACCAAATACATCAACTTAGGCTAATCTCTTGCTTCTCTCAAACAAGAATGTCTTCATGTAATTTCAATGCACATGATTCCAGAGGGGCTAAATGTTGAGTCTTTGTCTCTGAATTCTCCCACCAAATGGTGAAATTTTCAGGCATTTGACATTTCAATGAAAGAAGAATTTCTGGTGGCAGTATTGGTGGTAGTCTTACTTGGTATTTCCTTTTGATATTCCTTGGAAAGAACCACATTTTATCCATGCACAAAAAATTCTAGTGAGCAATTTTCACATACTTGGAGGCTATGGCGTGAGTGACTGAGATTCCTATGACACTGCATAGAAACACAGATATTCAAATAGAGTAACTCTACAGTGTAGGGTAGAAAAGTAAAAGCAATGGAAAAAGACCCAATTCTACAAAAGGAAGGACCCTTTCTGTATGGAAACTGTTGTCAATATTTAAATTCACTGCTACTTGAAGGTAAGTTATGCTATATTAAGCAGAAGAGAAATTAACATCCTTACCACCATCACATTCAGTCACCTAGGTTTTCAATTTGGCCTCCCTAATAAATTTTCCATCTTTCAATTACCATTTCCACAGGTTTAGTTAAGATATCCATTGCCTTAAGCCTGGACAATGACAGCAGATAACTCACAAGTTCTTCTACTCCCCACCACAGTGTTTAGTTTCTGCCTACTACAGTCCTCTCTATGCAGCACTTAATAGACACTGAAAAATGCTTATTTGATTGAATGGAACACCACACAGTTTCCAACAGTGTTGTTGCAAGTGGTTCCGTTATTTTTTTTTTATTGAGGTATAATAGTCATATAACATTAGTTTCAGGTGACAATTGGTCTATTCTTACCCAAACCCATTCTTTAGCTCTCTGTTGCCCACTGAAATAGGCACAAGCTCCATAAATGCCCCCATCTCCATTCTTTCCAGCTTCATCTTCTACTGTGCTCCAGGATGGATCTAAAGCTCCTACTACACTCAGCTTAGTTTTTATCCTTTGCTACTGCTCAGTGTTTTCTGTGCTTCCACCTCTCCATACTTGAAGTTCTTTGACTTACATCCTTCAAACCAAACCCTAATCATTCTTCAATGTCCATTTCAAATGCCTAGACAATTTTCTATAAAATAAGCACATACTCTCAGTACTTTCTACACTATCCCTACATTATTTTACCCTGTGTCATTTATCATCATCTGAAACATGTTCTACTTGTTTATTGTGTCCCCTCTCCCTGATAGAATTTATGTTCCATGATGGCATGGAACTTTGTAGTTTTGATTGCTGTTGTATCTTCACTACCTAATAGGTTCCTAATATTATTGAATCAAAAATGAATATCATTTATCTACTATTGAACATCTCAATTAGAAGTTCTATTTTCCTTCTCTGTGATGTTTTGGAAGTTTGTTTATATTGTACTTATCATATTATGCCTTGTACTGTATCTGTTTATTTTTAATATACCTACATATATATGTAGTGTAATGAGGCTGAAAAAAATTCACTTTGTAATTGAACATATCTGAGTTGGACAATGGGATATTACCACATACCCACCACTATGACTAAAACTTAAAAGACCAACAAAACCAAGTGTTGGTGAGGATGTGGAGGAATTAAAATGGTGAAGCATTGCTGATGGGAGAATTAAAATGGAATGACCACTTTGGGAAAGGGTATGGCAATTTCAAATAAAACTGAAAATACACCTACCTTAGGACCTATCACTTCCATCCCTATGTATGTACCCAAGAGGCATGAAAATGCATGTCTGCACAGACTTGTGCATGAATGTTCATAGCAATAGTATTTATAATAGCCAGGAAATGGAAACAGTGTCTATTAATAAGAGAAGAGATAAATAAATTTGGGCTATATCTATAATCAATCATAAAATGGAGCAAAAGAATGATTTATATGTATAAATTCTTACACAAAAGAGTATACATACCTTATGATTCCATTCATATATACTCTAGAACAGGAAAAAATAAATATGCTAGAAGAATGTCAGATTAGTGGTTGCCTCTGAGGATTGAGGTGGGATTGATTGAGAAGAGGTATGAGGGAAATTTCTGGGGCACAGGTGGCAAACACAAGGCCCTTGGGTCAAATCCAGCCCTCCACCTTGTTTTACCTGGCCCTGCACCTTGTTTCTACCTGGCTGTAGTGCTGAGCTCTTGCTTAACTGTTAAGGAGTAGTTACATTTATACAGTACTAAAATTACATTTGGCCCTTTGAAGACAACTGCAAGGCTGATGTGGCCCCCGGTGAAAATAAGTTTGACACCCCTGCACTAGAGGATGATGTTACCCTGGCAGACTAATTTGTTACTATCCACATCTTTCCCTTGGCATATAGGTTATATTTTTGCAAAGACAGTAATATATTAAAAATTTCCAAGTGAATTGCATGCATTTCTTTTAGGGTATTAATTTCAGAATTTTATGGTGAAAGTAGTGACTTGTTGTCAAACCATGGTTGGAGCCATGAAGCTAGGCCTTTCACATTCCATCATCATTCCTCACATATTTACTGAGCACTTACTATGTGCCAATGCTGTGTGAGATGCCAGGGTTATAGAGTTGACTAAGATACAATTTCTGTTCTTAAATAGGTGAAAGAAGCAAATAGGTAAGTCAACAGTGGCAATATATAGTGATAAGAACTGTGAGAGTAGAAAGTACAGATAGGTGGCAGAAGGACTGCAGAAAGCCATTGGACATGGACAACAATGTGGGGACTGATTGTGGGAGGGGTTGCTGGGTGGAGGAAGGCAAAGGGGAAAATTGGGACAACTGTAATAAAATAACAATACATTTTTTAAAGAAAATCTTATGCTGAGTTACACCTACCAATCTGAAAAACTGAAAACTAATCATTACAATTACCAGGCATAATGAGCATTTTTCAGCTAATTATTTTCCTTATACACATTAATGGGTTTTTTTAAACTGCAGACCTCATTTAGGATGAGGAATATCTCCACAGTTTTCATACAGAGATAGCCTAATATCCAGAACTCCCAGGTAAAGGCTTCATCTGGAGTCCTTTATCTTCCTCTATATCTTTTTCCAGCACTAGTGCACACCATCAGGATAATAGACAATGAAGAGATATGCATAAGGTATTCTGGTCTATTTGACAAACTGCAGGCAGGTCAAATGACAGGAGCACAGCAGGCAATGAGTACTGAGAATGAAGCTGGACAGGTAGGCAGAGGCAAATAGACTCAAACTTATGGAATAGATGCATGTATGTGCATCAAATCATTTCACTTTGAGTACATGGAAAAGGTAGGTATAATTGTCTTCATTTTACTGATGGAGAAATTGAGGCTCCCAAAGTTTAAGCAGCTTCCCCAAGTCACATAGCTGACAAAGGACAAAAGCAGAATTTCAATCTGGAAGGCACATTCTCTTTTTATTTGGTGTCCTTAATAATTCCTCAGTGCAGCACCTGTCTTCTGCAGAAGGGGACATGTCTTCTATAGAGTCTGTTCATGTTAATATGAATTTTATAAGTAGCTTTCTTGAGAAAGCAGGTAGTAAAAAAGTATAAGCCTTTCTCCCCTCAAAATATGGGATGGTGAAAATATCAAAATATGGAAGTGACTTACCTATGAGTTTTCTAGTATGGCTGCTTTTGCTAGATTTTCTATGGTAAACATGCATAAACTTCTCCAGAAAGGAAAGTTCCAATAAAAGTTATTAAAAATAGTACTTGGTGCCCTGAAGAGTGGCTGTGCTGCCCCTAATACATAGAAGTGACACTTGGAGCTATGTCTCTGCTAGTTAGTTTTCACTGAGCCAACAACATACACTCTCTTGGTGACTTTAATGACCAATAGCACAGAACTGTGAGATAACTGGCCAAAGTTCAGGGGTCAGTCGATAGCTGTGGAAGAAAGCAGAGCTAATTGGCCAACAAGGACTTCAAATTGGCAAGCATAGCCTCATTAGCATTGTGCTCGCTCCTCCCTTCTGCATGCTCTGGCTACCAACTTGGCTTCCCAAAGGGGTGTTTAGAATCCAAGTATCTTTGGTCAGCTTTTTGCTCTCTGGGTCTTAGAAGCATGCCCAAGTGTATTCTTTATCCTTGATTTTCAGAAGAGAAAATCAAGGCACAAGAAAATCAGGTTGAAGTGCAATTGCTGACAATTTCATGAGGAGTTTTCTTCCTTCCTTAATGAGTTTTACATCCTTACATGATCTATGCACCCCTAGGGTGGTTAATACTCAGACTGCTTCTCCTACCAACAGTTGATCTTCTAAGCTGTGGGGGGTTGCTCATCATAAATTGGAAGGTTAGCTCTGAAAATGAGTCTTTTAAATGCAGATGGGAGAAAAAAAATCTCCCAATCATCCCTTTTTCTATTTCATCTTCATGCCTCCTCCAAGTTCAAACCACTCAATTCCTCCAAGTTTTCTTCCCTGTACTCCCCCAGTCCTTAACAAGCTGTTGATGTTCCAGGAAATGTCTTTTCCTATGAAAGACACATCAGGGTAGCTAAACAGCTGGAATCCTCTGACAGCCAATCTGCCAGGCCTTGGGGTATCAGTGTGATGAGCAACTCAGCTAGAAAGTGTCTATTCTCTAGCTGAGCAAATGTCATCTCCACCAGGAAGCTGAAAAAGGATGGTGAGAGACTGCACTGAAGTGTCTGTGGGCCTGAGTGCCAAGAAAAAAAATCTATAAATACAAATATGCTACAATAATGGGAGAGCCTGATTCAAGGGTAAATATATGCATGTGTCTGTCTCTCTTTAGAATGTTCAAAATCACTATTTACATGCTCTGTGCATTAAATGGTATACAAATAATGTGTCTTAATAGACTTATCTTTACAATATTAATTTATAAACTTTCCTAAGACAGTCTCTTGTAAGAAATTAGTGTTATTGTGTAACTGAAATAAATAAAATTTACTGTTGTTTGTACTTGAAGAAAATGGCTACCCACCACCAGCAGGACAATACTGTTGAGTTGTTAATTGGAATTGGTTTTCTCCAATCCTTGTATATACTCATTAAGGTTATGAACATATTTCTAAGCAGAGATTCTTGGGCCAGTTAAAAAAAGAAAAATTGCATGTATAGAGAGATAAATATAGATATATGCTATATATAGATAAGTATAGATATAGACATGGAAAACTAATATTAAATTGCCAGACTTTTATTTTGCCATGTAAGTATACAGACACACACACACACACACACACACACACACACACACACACCTATCACCTACTAGTATTACTATTTTATGAAAAAAGAGGCAGTTTAAAAACAAGCAAGCAGGAAGGCTTGTATTAAAATAAGACGACCACTTTAGCTGACTATATTAAATTATGACTTTGTACAAAAAACCATAAGAATTTAAAATAGACAAAATTGTAATAAAATATAGTGTTAATTATCCTTAGTTTTGTTTTCATTTCATCCCCAGGAGGGGTAGACTCTATCACAGACTGGCATGGACCCATGAGCTGGCATATGTGTCTGATTGAGAGTTTGGGCTGATCTCAGCTGTAAGAAATGTGCTAAGGACTAGAACTCTGAATCCAGACCCTTCACAAAGCCTCATTTCAAGTATAGACCTTCCCTACTGACTAGACCATGCCTTCTTATAGGAATTTGACAAGTTTTCTAAACATTTTTAAAGACCTAGGTATAGCTTGGATTCTCTAGTCAGTTGATCACTCAGTGAAGGCTTGTCTAAAATAGCAACAGGATGTTTAATAGGAAGTGACAATCTGATTGATCAGAAAAATTGTTAGTGAATTACAAACTGCAGCTACTGCTCTCTTATCTTGAAAGAGAGAGTCAATAAGGGTAACTCTCCCAAAATTATAGTCTTCCCACATTTCTACTGAAATAATCTGACATTAAAACTGCTGACCACTTGTACCGCATTAGGTAGTTAAACTTTCTTTATGGTTTTTATTGTACTATTCTCTATTAGTTGACTCTTTTTAATTTTATGTTCTGCCATTTACCAATTTAAATTATTTTTTAAGATTTTATTTTTAGACAGAGGGGAAGGGAAGGAGAAAGAGAGGGAGAGAAACATCAGTGTGTGGTTGCCTCTTGTGCACCCCCTACTGGGGACCTGGCCTGCAACCCAGGCACGTGCTCTGACTGGGAATCAAACCAGTGACCCTGTGGTTTGCAGGCTAGTACTCAATCCACTGAGCCACACTAGAAAGGGCCAATTTAAAGTATTTTACCATTTGGCTATTACGCTGAATTCCTATTTTTCCATTGACATTTTGATCAAGATATTAGTGGTTATCTGCTATCCCTTCTCTCTCTCTTTTTTTATTGTTGTTCAGTTACAGTTGTCCCCATTCCTTTCCCCACCTTCCATTGCTGTCCTTTTTATGATCTTGTGATTTTCATCCTGGGACATATATTCCTAGTTTCCTCTTTATTAACATGGAATTTTTTGGTATTTGTACACATTTATTTCTGGCTTGTTTCTTATGCTCCTAAAATCCTGACACTTCTCCACTTTATGTTTTTTTTCACATCTTACACTGTTCTTTGTTTCCTAGCAATATCATACAGGTAGTTCTCAACTGAAAGTTCAATTTAATAAACATATACAGGGTATGGCACAAATAATGCCCTTTTATTACAAAATCATAGGCATGTAATTTTGTAACATAACAATGTTACACTCAAGCACACCATATGACATTTTATGTGAAATGTTGAAATTAAAACTATAAGTTATTACACCAATATTATTACCCTACCAAGCACACTCAAGCAAGTCTTATTTCTGCCAGACCCATGTATTTAGATCCATTATTTTCAAGGCATTGTGTTAGGGTCTGCAGAGGGTTCAGAGATGAGTGTGGCTTCATTTCTGCCTCTAAGGAAATTATGATTGAGTAGCAAGCTAGGATAAAATAATGACACTAAAACCTACTACAAACTAGACCATAACTGTTTCCCAAAAGAGAAATAAAAAGTACAAGAGATTCTATCTAGGTAGGTGACTAGGAAAGGTTCAGAGAAGAGGGAGTATTTGAGATGGATCCTGAAGGCATGTAGGATTTTGACAGATAGAGATGGAGTTGGAAGAAGAGCATGAGCAGAGAGGTGGAATGATTCTTGACAATTGGCCATGCGTAGTGAATTTGGAGCACCGACATCATCATTTGTCTGACTAAAGCTAACTAAGTGTTATGGCAAAGATAAAAGAAGAAAAATGATAGTAACTTAAAGGCTCTGTTGATTTAAAATTAGCAAGTTATGATAAATAGTTTAACATGAGTATTTTTATTGCATTAAGAGTAGTGAGTTGAATAAAGAATTTAAAAAACACACAGAGTTAACCGAGGCAGTTCTATGCCTCAGTTCTATACCTGTAAAAAATGAGATAATGATTAAAACAGTGCCTGGAATACAGTAAACACACAATAAATTGTTGTCATTATTACTTGGAAACAGAGGCTGCTTAAAGGTTGAGTTTTGGTTTCTCTCATTAAATGTCTCTTCACTTAGGGAGGTCCTATCTAGTAATTTGCACACTTACCTCTGTACATCTATGCCTGGGATCTCTGTATAACCATGATCTGGAAGTCCTGTACCAAGCAGAGTTTAGACTTGAAAGATTACTAGGAAGAAGGAACAAATATGTGTATTACAAATCATGTCCAGTATAGAGTTTTGAAGCTTACCTAAAACACTAAATGTCACTTTGCCTAAAGTAGACACATTTCCAGATTTAGTGACAAGATACTCAGTACCTCTTGGAACACAGGTGTGAGACAGTTAGGCATGGATGTGTGATTTCCTCATTTTGTCTCCCCCCCATATAAAGAATGTCTGATTGGTTCGAGTTGGTGCCTAACAATAGGCAGCCGCTGTGAGTTCACTCAGTTACTGGGAGGGAACAGTTTTTTCCTCTGAGGGGGTATATTTAAATTAGGGAGGTTGCACTGTGGTAGAGGAGCTGGAAGAAATTGCTGCTGTAGGTGGCCCTGCTTTAGAAAATCAGGTTTGTCAAACTTAACCTAAACAATGAACTACATTGTTGGAGTGGTTATTTTTTAGAGTACAAAAGTGATTCTTAAAATTGAAGGTGCTTCCTTTGTGCTTTTATGCTTTGTTAACATATCATAGACTATCCATTGAGAGGAGTCAAAACTAAAGTATTTGCAACTATTGATCATTGAAGATCATTAGGGATATGTATCAGTCTCTGGGGTTAATGACAAAGTAGGATTTACTTTATAATTCTATTTGTTTACCATCTGTATTGAATTTTTACAATGGACCAGGCATTGTAATGGGCACTGGGGAGACAAGGATATTCCATGTCTTCAAGGATATTACCTTATGGTTTCCAATGAAGTGATGAGTCCAATAATAGAGGTATGTATGAAGCAGAGTATGGCTATCAGTATTATTGGGAATTGTATTTTCTTCATCTCTGTGGTCACATGCCTCTGCCAGTGCCTACTTGAGAAATAGAGGACAATTTTAGGTAACTCCACTGGGCTTCAGTAAATGTATAAGGTTCAGCCACTTGCTATGAGGTAAGTCATAACAGTCATAGAATATTTTTTTTCTGCATGGAGGTCTCAACTCTTATGAATGAGATATGATCTCTGGATGATTCTCTCTCTCTCTCTCTCTCTCTCTCTCTCTCTCTCCCTCTCTCTCCCTCTCTCTCCTTCCCTCTCTCTCCCTGCTCTCCCTCTTCCCCTCTCTCCCTTCCTCTCTCCTTCCCTCCCTCCTCTTACACACACCATACCACACACACACACACACACACACACACACCCCTCCTCTGGTCATTTCCATAACTTGTGAGGATCTATGACAGCCATCTCATTGGCTGTTAGAATCTGGCTGTGCTGGACAAGTGAGGCAGCTTTAGGACCCTTGTATCCCCCTGACTCTGCCACTGTTAGGTAGGACCAGAGGTGGTCATTGTCTTTCTCACTAAAGACACAAAATCAGGAGACAAGCTACACTTGGACATAATCTATCTAGAATTTGAAGGTGTCACAGGGAGTGCTTACTTAAGAACATTGATTTCTGTGACTTTAATCAAAACCATGTATAACAAAATCAATTTTACCACAGGCTGATTGATATAAACAAGAGTTAAGTTCCTATGGCATCTCACCAATATTATAAAGAAATGACTTTGAATAAAACAACGTTATCCAAGGACCTGCTGCATATGTGAGTCAGAAATAAGGTATGGGAGAATAAATGATGACAGAAAAGTAAGAGATGCCATAAGCTGAGGCAACAGTTTTGAGCCAGTTTTTAAAAATGAAATCTTTGAGTAAACTATTTGCATTGGTTGGAATATTGAGAAACATTCATTTTCTTTCCATTCTAAGTGTCAAAGAACATTGCTTAACTTGCTTTATTTATATTTTAACTTTATTTTAAAATTTCATTTTCTGTAATATATAAACCAATCATTGGCCAAACTATGAAGTCATAAAAATTCATCTTCGTTACTCCCTCATCTTTACTGGTTTCCTATCCTACTTCCTTTTATTTCCTTGATAGCCTGCCCCTTTCTTTTTCATTCCTTCTTAGATGCCAAGAGCTCATAACCTGTCTTCTGTCCCACTTCTGTTACATCCTGCTCCAGGAGAGCATGGGAAACTTCTTCTTCTTCTTCTTTTTTTTTTTTTTACTTTTTTTATTGTTGTTCAAGAACAGTTGTCTCCATTTCCCCCCAACCACAGCCAACCCCACCTCCCTCCCCTGATCCCACCCTGCCCTTGGTTTTGTTCATGTATCCTTTATAGATGTTCCTGAAAACCCTCCCCCCTCCACTATCCCCTCCCACCTCCCTTCTGGTTACTGTCAGTTTGTTCTTATTTCAGTGTCTCTGGTTATATCTTGCTTGCTTGTTTGTTTCATTGATTAGTTTCTATTTATAGGTGAGATCATATGCCATTGTATAGAAGGAGACCTGACTCAGTTAAAGGGCTAAAACTCTACATGAAATTGTTGGCATCTGGCAGTCTGTGGTCAGGGTAGAGAAGCCGGGGTAGGATGGTATGGGAGCATTTTTTTTTTCTTCCTGATGCACCTTAAATTCAAATCTCAAGAGGCAAATGGTCTCTCTCTGTTCAGTACAGTGATAAACAGCATAGGCTTTGAAATTAGACTGACATGGGTTTTATGCTGGAATTATTCACTTAATGGTTGTTTGACCTGAAACAATTTCTGTTACTTATATGTACCTCAACTTCCTCATCTTTAAAGGGTGGGTGAAAATATCTAGCTCCTGGGGTTGCTTTAAGTATTAAGCTCTCAGCATGGATATTAGCATATGCAATGGCCATTTAAGTATTTAGTATTACAAATGCAGCCTTATTTATGTCACTTCTCTGTTTAGAAAACTTCCATGATTTCTTAGTGTCCTAGAGAATCAAGTCCTAAACTCTTGCCTTGACATTTATAACTCTATAAGATTGGACCATAAGTTAAAATTCCCTAAGACTGATTTGGACCTGCTTTCCATCAATTCACTGAACTATAGTCAGACTCAATGGAAGCAGAGGGCCTCTTCTAGAGAGCAGGGAACTGTGTATAAAAAGTAAAGCCAGCCCTGTTTTGTAGAAAAACATACAGAAATCCAAAATAAGTCCTCTTCACTTTGGGCTAGGGAGGGATTAATTACAGAGGCATGCATGCTGGGAAGTTCTGGTGACCCACGAAAGGGTAACAGGTTCTAGTCACAATTAAGAATATGATGCCTGATAAAAATAAATCACACAGCCTACCCATAGAGACCTTGAACTATTACCCTGTTGTCCTGACTTTCAAGCTGATAGATTTTTAGACCAGATTTTGTTTACTGTATATACTGTGCTGCTTCCTGTTTTTTAGGGTGGGATAAATATAGGGTTGAATAACAAAACTCATTTTTAGCCATTAATAAATTTGTTGTAATTAATTTCTGAAAACTGCTTGCAATCCCATGTGATATCCTAAGGAAAAGGGCCACTTAAACAGAGAAGTGTAGGTGAGAGACATGAGATACTGCAGGAAAGCAACACCAGATGGTACACAGCAGCGGGAGGCAGCATGAGGTCACTGGGCATCTGGAGGAGAGAGAGCCAGAAGGGGAATGAAAGCATGCCCAAAGCAAGATTTCTATGTCTTTCAGGTGCACTTCATTTGCCTTTGCAGGTGTAGACAGTGGGGATAGAGAATACACTGATGTCTGAGATTCAGGGTTGACTTGAAATCTGCTGAGGAGAGGTCACCTAATTCTAACCTTTATTCATTGACTGATGCTGAATTCTTCATTTAAATAAATTACTCTTTGCAGTTAAAAATCTCCACAGAAGAGTCATTTTGTAAACTGTTTAGTATGCTAATGAATCATGGTTGTCTATGGATTTACCAATTAAGAGCTTATGAGGTGCAATCTATTAAAAATGGCTTAGATACTCAAATTGCTGGTCATTGGTGAATGCATTTGTATGTTCATAGTCTTCCTTATGGGCACCTCACTAGAGGTTGGGCTGGGTCCTAATTTTTAGCTATAGTAGCCTTGTGCTCTGATACCTCAAGAGCCTTGCTATTCCTAAATTCTATGGAACTTAATCAGATAATTAAAAAAAATCCCAGGGAATAAAATGCTCATTTTAGGTGGTCAAGGAAACATATCCTGATCTTCATGTACCCAGGAAACCAAATTGGTAACGCAGCTGTAGTGTATTGGCAAGAACACTTAACACTTACTCACTTGGTCAAGTGGCCTTGAACAAGTCACTTCTCCTGAGTCTGGTTTCCTTTCCATGATTTTCCATCCTCACGGGGTTATGGTATTTATTAAATGAGAATGTTTCTGAAAGTACACTGTAACCAATGAAGTGCAGAATGAGCTCATCAGAGGAATAGCAGCCTCAGAGGGGGTGAAATACTATGCAAATATCAGGAGGTAATGAAATGTAGTGGTTTAGAGCATGGGCTGTGAAATCAAACTGCTTAACTTCACATTTTCCACCATTTACTGGCTGTGTGATTTTGAGCATGTTAAACTCTCTGAGGGTCAGTTTCTTTACCTGTAAAGTGGGATAGTATTAGAACCCATTTCTATAGAATAATTATAAAAAGTAAATCATTAGTGATTATTAAGTGCTTAGCACAGTACCTGGTATAAACTAATATAAACTGCTATTATGAACAAAGTAGTAAAATAGTAAAAATTCCTTGTACTGTGTAGCAATGTTCAACTTTTACACACACAGTCATGTTTGATTATTAAACAACTTTGTGAGGTTGACAGAACAAGTATTATCATCATTATTTTAAAGGGAATTTGAGTCCCTCAAGGGCCCTCAGCAAATAGACCTTTCGCATGCCTATTTCTTATGAGGCTGTCTTTTTTTTTTTTTTTACTTCATTGTTAATCACAGCAGATATTTCTGTCACTTGGGGACTCACTCTGTATTAATAAATATGGATTGGACTCTGTAATTGTTCTCTGAACACCTCCCAATTTCAGGAGGATAATTGATTTCAATGAACTTTATTACTGCACTCTCTACACTCTTGAAGCCTGTAATTTTTAAGTTCAATATTTGTGTGCCGTACCCTCAGGAGTGCTTCAGTTGGATCATATAATCCTGGAATTCTAATCAGTCACCTACTTGGAATATATTTATCATTAAACTCATTTATTTTTTAGTATGACTGAGACATACTTTAAAGCATAACCCATACACAAAATATGAATTTCTGAAATCTCAAACATCTCCCAGAGCAATATTTTGCCAATATGTCTCCTAGGGCAATGGAAATAAAGGAAAAAATAAACAAGTGGACTACTTCATACTACAAAGCTTCTGCAAAGCCAAAGAAATCATCAATAAAATGAAAAGGGAACCAACCATATGGGAGAACATATTCACCAATGATATATTTAATACAGGGTTAATCTCAAAAACGTATAAAGAACTTATACAACTCAACACCAGGAAGACAAACAATCCAATTAAAAAATCAGCAAAGAACCTGAATAGATACTTCTCCAAAAAGGATATATAGATGGCCAATAGACATTTGAAAAAAATGCTGAACATCACTAATCATCAGAAAAATGCAAATTAAAACCACAATGAGATATCACCTCATACCCACCAGAATGGCTACCATTAATAAATCAATAAACAAGTGCTGGTGAGGTTGTGGAAAAAAGGGGAATGCTAGTGCACTGTTAGTGGCAATGGAGGCTGCTGTGGAAAACAGTATGGGGTTTCTTCAAAAAATTAAAAATGGAACTACCTTTTTACTCAATGATCTCACTGCTGGGAATATATGCTAAGAATCTTGAAACACCAATTCAAAAGAATATATGCACCCCTATGTTTATTGCAGCATTATTTATAATAGCCATGTCTGGAAATAGCCTAAGTTCCCATCAGTAGATGAGTAAATTAAAAGCAATAGTATGTTTACACAATGAAATACTCCAGGCTATAAAAAGAAGGAAATTTTATCCTTTGCAACAGCATGGATGGACCTGGAGGTTATTATGCTAAGTGAAATAAGCCAGTCAGAGAAAGACAAATACCACATGATTTTTATTATATGTGGAATTTAATGAACAAAATAAACTGAGAAACAAAATAGAAACAGAGGAATGGACACATGGAACAAACGGACAGCTGTCAGAGGGGAGGAGGAGGGTGAATGGCATAAAATCAGGTGAATGGATTAGCTAAAGAACATATATTCATGACCTGTGGACACAGACAACAGTGTGGTAATGGCCAGAGGGAAGGGGAAGTGGGGGCTGGGAGGAGGAGGGTAAAGGGAGGAGATGGGGACATCTGTAATAGTGTCAACAATAAAAATAAAGAAAATAAATAGATGTTTGAGAAACCAAATTAAAAAAGTCATTTTGAACTAAAAATATAAACAAATAACTTAGCTTTAGTGAAGAGTGTATCAAAATGTTTTCCATGCCTTTAGTTGTATAAAAGATTCTGGGGCAAAGAAACTAAAAGTTATGTGTTTACTGTGGAGAATTAGTCAAACAGAAAATAGCTCACAAATGAGAGAAGCTCATTGGTAAGATGTTATTTCATTTATAAAAATTTAGCTTTAGAAATGTAGATAATAAGGATATATATCTGGATATATTTCCATGTGATAGTTAGCTTTTGCTAGTTATGAAACTTTTTTCATATCATAATTTTTCTGGTTTTTTTGTGGGTCAAATCCATGTTCATAGATCTATAATAATTTACTATTTTCTATAAAATTCAAATTGACTAATTTACCCTATACTAGATGCTCTATCATTAATTCTACCTCTGGGAACTCAAAAGTTCTTATTGAACATATTTGGAGGAATGCCTAAATTGAGGATAGATACATTTATTACTATGTTTGTGCTAGAATTAATCTCACTGAAGTTCTTAATGACATTTCTTCAGTGGAAATATTGCAAAAGCCTAACCGGACATCCTACTTCTCTCCTCACTTCAACCCATCTCATGCACTATTGCCAGAATAACTTTCCCCAGACTTTGTCCATTCCCTTGTTAGATCTTCAGTGGTTCCTTGTTACCAATGGGCAGGAATGCCAGATCCCATAATCTGAATTTTGAACTTATCTTTACAATTTTGTTTGCTATTACAACTGCATATATCATATGTCCCCTCCAGACAAACTATTGTGATTCCTTGAACACTCTATGCACATTCATGCAAATCCCTATGTCTATTTTTGCTGTTCCTCAACCAGCAATAAAACCCTTTCACCATTTCTCTGTATCAACATTTTATGTGTCTTCATTTGTGGGGTAAACATAGGGAGGGAGGGAGGGAGGGAGGGAGGGAGGGAGAGAGGGAGAGAGAACAGTAGAATTACTTTAAACATTCAGAAGTTCACTTTTTTCTCATATGACAGTTCTGTCACGAGTGTTTGAGAATGGGAGTGGCCCTGCTTTATGTGGTCATTCAAGAATTTAAGATCCTTATAAGTTGTCAATTCAACAAGTTATTGCTTTATTATCCCCTAGGGTGTGGTCCTCATCTGAGTGGTTAAGGCTGGCCCACCTCATCCAGGTTCTAGCTGGAGGAAGAGGAAACAATGAATAAAACAGGTCCATTTTCTCTTAAGGTCTAGGGCTGGAACTGGCACATGCCACTTCTCACATTTCACTAGAAATAAATCAGTCACAAACATAATTGTGAAGGAGGTTAGGCAATATAGCCTAGCAACATGTATGGAAGAAGGTGGGGCACATTTTGGTGGCCAACTAGAAGTTTATGCCACACTGTTGAAATCTGACTAATAGGCCATCTTCCTTCTTCAGGCCTTTCCTGAGCTGTTCAGTTAGAAGTGATTTCAGCTTCCTCTGAACTACTCTAGTGTGGGTTCTTTAACTGTCATATGTATGAGAATCGCCTGTGGCTTTTGCTAAATTACAGAGTTTGAATCATTCACTTATGAGCAGGGCCCGAGATTCTCCATTTCTAACAAGCTTCTTGGTTTCTTGGAGAAACCCATACTCTGGTCTGCTGAACAGACTTCAAGTATGAAGGTTTGAGTCCTTTTTTTGTTCCTCTCTTGTGGAATGTAGCTTTTCCTATGTCATACTAGCTATTCATGTGCATATATTAACCTCCTAATTAGATAGTTAACTCTCATAGTGAACTTTTGATCTCTTTCACATCTTTCTCACCCTACCTCTAGCACCAAAAATAGAGTCTTGTACACTTAAAATTACTAAATAAATATTTGAATAATTGACGATTAGTGTCAACTAATTCAGAATATTGAACACAAACTTTTGAAAAGCAACACTGTTTATGCCAGGTTCTGGACTATGCTTAGAGCAATCACTTATTTGGAAGTGGTCTGTTCAAAACCCCACTTTCACATAGTCCAGCCAAACTAAAGGAGAACTTGCTAGAGAGCTAAACTGAGTTAAGAGGAATTCAGAAAATGAAAATTACATTTTATCAAAGATTTTTCCCCTCCACGCATTGTGACTATGTCAAAAGAAATGCTGAGCCCTACATTTGGAATTCATTTCCAGAGACTTTCTCTTTAACAAGAGTTTGTGCCCACAGTGTTTTATGATCCAGTTTGATAAATTCTTGAAGAGTTGGCTGCTTTTTATCCCCACTTGGAAGTACTCAGTGATATTGCACTTGGAAAATCTCAAGTTGGGTTCCAATTAGAGCTGGATGTGAATGACTTTTCTGAGCTTGACACCATTTTAGCCTGTCCTTTTCTCAGTTCTGTCACATCCTAGACCTTAAGGGTTTGGAGTGAATGAAGAGAGAGGGGATGAATTGGGCTAGGGCTTAAAACAGAGGCTACTTTTGAATCTAGCCTGAGTTACATGGAGCAGAGTAAAAAGGTCTGAGGTCTCCTGCTTCACTCCCCCAGCCTGCATGATGAAATTCCTGACTGGAATTATTTTCTACTTGTAAATTGTTGTAAATGAGACAGGGCTGAGGTTTCCCTTTGGGGGTCTGTATGGAAAAAGGTTTCAGAAACAAATGAATCATGTTATCAAGATTTCAGATTCTTAGTCTAGTTGAAGGAATGAGTTTTAGTCTCTATTAGCTTTACTGGTACAATCAGCATGCACCAATTATAAGCCAAAGAACTTCAGAGTAGAGTCCTTACATCTCACTTGCGGGCTCTCTCCTTCTCAGTGCCTTTTTAGCCCTTAATTCCATTAATAGGGCTTGAAATTAAGAAAAGGATATTCAGATATGCTACTGGTTTATACTGACTTCTCTTTTTCTTTAATGTGGCTGTATAAATGTTTACAATAATATTTGCACAGTGTGTCTTAAGTTGTTATTGTACATGTTGTACGTGAGTTTGTATTACACATGTTTTGGCCTTTGTGCTCCCTCAGATCTTAGAGCACCACAATTCAAGAATGAAAATGTTCCCAACACAGTTGGGGCTATAGTGAGCCAAGCCAAGCCCCCAGGGAGCAAAACTGAAGGAGGTGCTTATTTCAACATACTGATCCTGCACATGCCCAACCCTGAGAGTGAGAGTCCTGCTTAATTTCATTCCCTAGGGGCCTGGCTTGCCTTATCCTAATCCAGGTCCTGATTCTCAAGGAAGAGAGCCCTAAGCACCAGTTTTTGAGGTCATTTGGATAACTGAACCAGTCCTTTAAATCCACCCACACTCTTTCTTTTAGGTAAATGTAGAGATCCTGCAAATGCAGACAGGATACAGTAAAATGAAATCCAGCCATTATGATTTTATTCATTGCAGGGTTGTAAGACTAGCATACTGTTTATTTGTCCTCTATGCTGCAGCTAAACAAAGTCTTGACATAGATTTTATAATGAGTACAAATCATTATTAGCTTTGGGGATCTCCTTGAATTTAATTCCTTGGTCTCAAATCCCCCTGAATTTTCAGACCATCAATGGCACATATAAGTGCAAACACATCATTCTGATCTACTGCCTAACTATGTCCACTTGCAAGTCATATGTGAATCCCACCTAATTAGTTGTGACGTGCATTTTGGCATATGTCAGAACTTAAAACCACTTCCTTAGAGAAACTCAAACTCCAAATTTGTCTTTATTAAGGCCTTGTCCAAATGATAAATATACACAGCCTCCTTGCTATCTACTGCTTGGAATAAATCAATTTAGGATTGATTTGCTAACAGCTTTCTTCACTCTAAGGGTCCTCCTTCCCCAGAGGTCACACTCTCCTTCTTCACAAATGCTGTCAACCAAACAGAAGACACTAAGCTGATCATACAGTGAACAAAGAAGGGAACCTGGAGTGAGGGGAACAATTCCCTTTGCATATTCCAGAAAAATATAGCCTTACAAGGTACAATATTATATCATGGAAAAAGCCTCCCAAACCATTGTAGAGTATATAAGTGAACAGACAGGATATATTCACTGTTTTTTTCATAAAGCACTGTGAATTTTGATACTTCAGTAAGGAATCATAACTCTTCCAGGAGTCTGTCAGGTAACATACAGGATGGAGCAAAAGTAGGTTTAGAGTTGTGAGTATGTGAAACACAGTTAATCCTTATATTATTATTTATTAATTATTGTACTATTTTCCATAAGATCAAATGTAAACCTACTTTTGCTTCACCCTGTAAAGAAGTGAAATTGGCTGAGAGTACGAGGCATTCATGAATGATGGGACTTCAGGGAAACAATGCATTTTCCATTTATTGCAGCCTCCTTTTGCCACAGGGGAAAGTGAGCCAAATCTTGTTAGATCTGATTCTTCAGAAGAAAGAGGTAGTTTGATATTTTTCTAACATGATGGTTTTCATTTTTATGTGTAAGAACCTTGAAACACCAATCCAAAAGAATCTATGAACCCAATGTTCATAGCAGCACAATTTACAATAACCAAGTGCTGGAAACAACCTAAGTGCCCATCAGTAAATGAATGGATCAAGAAACTATGGTACATTTACGTGACCAAAAATACTGAAATACAGAACAGACCGACAGTGTTGAGAAGGGAGAGGGGAGGGAATTTCAGGGGATTTCTGGGGTAAAGAGAAAGGGTTTACAGAAACAAGTGTAAAGGACACATGGATAAAAATCTAGGGGTGGGTGGAAATGGGAGGGAGGAGGGGAGGGCTGGGTGGGTGGGCTGGGATGGGAGTAAAAGATAGAAAATTGTACTGCAACAATTAAATTAAAATTAAAAAAAAAAGTCTCCTAGGGAATAGAGTCTCAAATAGACTTCAAGTCTTAGTGAGGCAAATCTGTCTTTCACAGTGACTTTTAAAATTTCTGAAACTTTCTTTTTTTATGAATAATTCTGTAAAATTTATTTATTTATTTTATTGTTGTTCAAGTACAGTTGTCTCTATTTTCCCCTCACCACCCCACCACCCCAGCCATCCTCACCTCTGACCCTCAGTCCTACCCCCTTTGGTTTTGTCTATGTGTTCTCTATAGATGTTCCTAAAAACCCTTCCCCCTTTTCCCCCACTATCCCCTCCCACCTTCTGTCTAGTTACTGTCAGTTTGATCTTAATTTCAATGTCTCTGGTTATATTTTGCTCACTTGTTTGTTTTGTTGATTAGTCTCCACTTATAGGTGAGATCATATAATATTTGTATTTCACCACCTAGCTTCTTTCACTTAGGATAATGCTCTCCAGATCCATCCATGCTGTCACAAATGGTAGGAGCTCCTTCTTTCTTCCTGCTGCATAGAACTCCGTTGTGTAAATATACCTAGGAGACTTTTAATGGCTCAGCCAGTCATGTTTAGGTTGTATATTCTTAAGATGCTAAGATGTTAAGACTTTATTTTAAATAGTTATGTTTGTGATGATCCATGTCTCTCTGCACACAGGTGGCCCAGCCTGCCTTAGCTCTTTCTCTATATTCCTAACATAACACAACTGTAGACACTTGATTTCTGTTAGCCAGATATAACTGATTGCCCTACCTTTACCTTTAGAAGGAAGTCACAAAAACTCCACTGAACCATCTGCTTCCTGGGGACAAAGTATATGGAACTCATGCTGTTTTACTCAGCTTGGCTTTCTTAAATCCTTAATATCCTGCTATCTCAACTGCTGAATTTTTGGTTCTTTTGATTTCTCCTGGCCTATTCTTGAATTTGACAGTTGTTGACTAATAGAGGTGGAGCTTGAATCCATGTGCCTACTTCTCAAAGGAATGTGTTATTATCTAAATTTATACCTTGTAGGTTGAAATAACACTTCTTTGGTTTGCCCTGTGCCCCATATGTTTTATGTCAGCTTAGAGTTTTCTTGACCTTGTGATCTAAGATGTGAAATTCATAGCCTGTGGAAGTTCAAACACATACCAAAAATTTTGGTTAACTTTCAGAGGAGCCTCATATACTTCTGGAGCACTCATGCTGTCCCTGAGGAGATATCCTTTTTTTCTTTTCCTTTCCTTTCTTTTTTTCTCCTCTTCTCTTTTCTTTTTTTCCTTCCTTTTTTTCTATATATTTCTCTCCCCCCTCCCACTCTCCCTTCTCTCACCTATCATCCCATTTATTCCTCCTTCTCTTCCTTTCTCAAACCATAGATGAGCTCAGTAGACTTTCCCCATTATGGATATGGGCAGGCTCACATTACCCCACTCACACAGGCTTATTCTATCTCAGTCTCCCCATGACCCTCCCATCTCAGCTCTTTACCACTCCCTCCCATATTGTCCTGGCAATGCTAAATGCTTTCCCTTCTATACTGACAGAGCAGCCTCCTGACCCTTCTGTGTCAGTGTTGCCAGTTAACACTGAGGGTTAGAGTTGGGGGAATCAACTTTGTAAACCTTTAAAAACTTAGATTCTTTTTTGTTAATTAATAAAAGTATCTAGTGCTGAAAACCTTGCTTTCTAAAATCTTGGACTATAACAACTTTGCCGTTTGAAATCATATTAGTAATAATGGAATTTCCCATTCTTGCCTGAAAGCAGTTTTGATTTCCAATCCAGTTGCAGAACTTTAGATTTGGGACACAGCATTCCATATTTATCTTAATTCTGCAGTTTCCAAGGATTCAGAACCCAGTGTCTACTTCTCAGCCCAAGATTGATTTTTACACCTTTATATACAGCCCTGCTCTACTTTAAGACCCTGCAACCATGGCCTCATTTACATTTCCCTTACCATCTTCTCCCCTACACCATACCCACCTGATCCAAAATACTGCTATCACTTCCTTTGTCTGGTGAGTTGTCCCATGGTTCCTCTGGTGTGTAGTCTCTCTTGCTGTATCAAGTTAACAAAATTAACATTGTCTGACTACAAGGGTTCCTGGATGGTGTTTGTCAGATGGGTTTATCACCTTTTGGTCCAAGCATTTATTAAAGTATTTGTCCCAACACATGCAGTCTTTTCCTTAGGAAGACATATCTTTCATTGTGATATAACTTCCATGAAGGTAGAAATTTTCTCTCTTTCTTCACAACTATAGAACAGTGCTTAGGTCATTTTGACAGAAGCAATGAATGAATTCTGTTAATAGCCCTTAAAATTGATAAAATTATCTCCATAATCTTATACATAGAGTATGATATCTCATTTCAGCTTCTCTTGAACCCTGCCTTGAGTTTTGTAATCAGAAAGACATGGGATAGATCCTATCTTTGTCTGTTCAGGCTGCTATAGTGAAAATGCCATAGATTGGGCAGCTTATAAACACTAGAAATATATTAGTCACAGTTCTGGAGACTGGGAAGTCTAAAATCAGGGTGCCAGTGTGGTTGGGTCCTGGTGAAGGTGTGCTTCCAGGTTGCAGGCTGTGACTTCTTGCATTCTCACAATACAAAATGAGCAAGGAAGCTCTCTGGGGTCTGTTTGATAAGAGCACTAACCCTGTTTATGAGGGTCTTGCCCTCATGACTTATTACCTTCCAAATGCCCACTTCCTACTACCTTGGGAGTTAAGGTTTCAACATATGAATTTTGGGGAATATAATATACAGTCTATAGCAGACTGTTATCCCAATGTTTGAAAAGCTGTATAATTTGGGGTAAATTAGTTAACCTCTACTCCTTAATTTTTTTTCACCTGCAAATTGGGGGTGATGCTACCTGTCTTACTTGGTGGTTGTGAAGATTAAATAAGGTGATTTATGTAAAGGGCTTATCATGGAATCCAGCACATGTTAAATATTCAGTAAACATTAGCTAATATTTTTGGGAGGATTTTTAACTTCCTTTGGCATTTATCTTTTCAGATCCCAGGGACTTACATATCTCTAGGCCTCTGCTATAATTAAACATTAAATTTTGTTTTTGTCTTGTAGTTGAGTAACATGTGTATGTTTTCTTTGTTTAGTTGTAAACTCTTATATGACAAGCTTTATGCCTTATTCTTCCATGTATTATTTTAGGTAAATATGTCTATACATCATTCATACATAGGAGACACTCTAAATATGTGTGGCTGGGAAGACTGCTTGAAAAGGAAGATGTCAGTCAAGGTGTAGAGCTAGGCCTGATTGGTGAATGCCTGCATTGCCCACAATAAGTGCTAGATGATTATGATAAGCATTAATAGCTTCTTTCCTGAGTGGTTTCAGAAGCTAACAACTGAAGAGGAGGGGTAGGGGCAATGAAGGAGCATTTCTGAGTGCTATGTGATCCTGATGAATGTGCATTTAAATGACCCAGGAAAAAATGAGAGGGGCCTAGGAGGTGGGTGTGAATAAACTTGGTCATTTAATTCCTCTATTTCTCAGGAATTGCCACTTGAGTCCAGCATAGCAATTTCGAACAGTAGGTGAATTATGTGTAGCTAATCTGTAACCAGAGACCATTGTGGTGAACTGTACTGGAGTTTTGCTTTCCTGGGATGAGGTGGGAATCTGTGAATCTTTGTCTTTTAGTCCCTCTGGGGATTAACACTAAAGGCAGAGGAAGCTGTATTTTGATTGTGGATTAGGCTGAGCTCTAAACTGTTCTCCACTTGGGGGAGTATTTATGGCAACTAATATCTTGCCCCCCCCCCTCACACTGTAGTGCAGGGCTGATAAGAGGGCATAAGAGCCAAGACTAAGAGGGCAGGGTTTCTTCAACATTACTTTCCCTTAAAAATTCACTCCTTTTGCCTTCTCCCTTTTCCACGCGTTCAATCCTACCCCTTTAGTATTCTCCAGAAGGTTGGATGATGCCTAAGGTCTCTTTGAACCCTCAATGTGCTAATAAACTGGCTCTGTAGGTTGGAAAAAAATGCCTTGATGTGTAGATTTCTATGGTGTATATATTCTCATCAAGTGAGTTTCAAATTATTAGTTTGTAGACACTGAATATGATGTTGGGGAGAGATGTGCAGAGCTGGCTCTTGTGAAACAGTTTGTGCTGGTTCCAGCATCCTATTGCCTTAAACTCAGACATTTTATGATTTTATAGTCTTGACTCCTTTTCTTTCCATTCTCCATATAACACACATGTGATAGCTACAATATCAAAATTAAATAATAATTTTTATAATAGTCAAACACAGGGCAAAAATGAAAGTTTTTTTTTTTCCCACATTTAATACTAGGATATCAAGGTTGTGTCAAGAATGGGTGCTAGCAGCTAATTTTTAGTACTAATTTGGGCAGAAGCAGCAGGAAAGACTATGAATTTGTGGTTCTATACTACTTTCTGTGAATTGGCAAGAACCTCTCTGAAAGTGAAGCTTCAGCTATGCTGATGGCCCACTGAGCCACTTCTCATAATAGGCAGAGTCATCTCTCCAATAGCTGAAGCAAAGCTGACAAAGAGCAGTAGTGTCAAAATATAGATAAATATTATAATATTCACTCTTATATTTCACTTTTTTATGCCCTCACAACATACATCTAAAAAATGCTTCCTCCCCCCACCCCCACTTTAACATAACAAGTTCTGTCAGCAGCAGAAGTTTCTGCAAATTGAATGTTTAGCTTGGAAGACAAGGATGAATGAAGAGGATTGTGATTGCTTGCAATTGGTCCAGGTGGGGGAGGCAGAGAGACAACTAGAGCTGAGCTTGGCCAGAACTGTTTAACATGTTTGAGATTTGTTCCTAATTCCTTCAGTTTTCACAGGTATATCCTGCTCATTCTTCAGTTTTTTTCCCAGCTGCTTCAAACAGTCCCTCGTTTCTTATCTCTGCTTCCCAGACTGGAGCTGTTGCTCAACAAGCCTCTAGTCACTTAGAAAAACCTAAGCAACGAATTAGGACTGTAGCAACTTCTGATATATATTTATATGTATAGTCTTCCTTGGCACAAACATACAAAAAGCCTGTGGTGTGCTGGTAAAGTTTAAAAATGGACTCTTTAGGGAAAAAATGTGTGTGTTCCTATGTTTTACTGATAAAAAGTATAGGTAGCACACAATTTTAAAAGTAACAAAATATACATTACTCCTTATTTTAAACCCCATATAGCCAGTTCATTGTCACCAAATGCTTTTGTTATTTTTACTGAATTCTTGTATCTCTAGCCAACCTCTGGTTGCAATTGACAAATGAATATAGTCTACACATAAATGTCAGCTGGTATTTTCAATTCTGTTAATGAGTAAGATGAAAGTGAAACAACAAAGGTACACAACAGAAGTTGATTTATTAATCACTGATGTGAGCAACTCCTTTGTTGAATCAGATAATAATTTTTGAATACTGGATGAAATATCCTTCATATCCTTCATTCTTGTTAGCTACAATGTAATGGCTACAAATACAATTCAACATGCTTTTAAATACAGTTTTATTAATGCTTTCTCCATCACTTTTTTAAGCCTAGACAATAAAAAAAGCAATAAATCAAGACTTTGTTTTTAGCATTTTCAAGTTACCACATTGTAAATATTCCCCACTATGGCTGATGTCAAGCTACAATTGCATTGCAACTAAATAAAGAGTCTGGCATAATAGCAAAATTTTATAGGGCATTATTACCACTCAGATACTATAGATACAAACAACCTTAAGGGCATAGATAACAGTAAAATGTAGTGTAAGAATTAGGAAATAATGTATATTGAGAACAGATTGGCCAGTTGGACTGGGAAAAAAACTGCCCAGGGACTATGAACACCCGCCCAGAGACCTGGGAGAAGTGAGGGCCTCTAGCCGACAGGACCAGGGGCAGCCTAGAAGAGCACCCGCACCCCTAGCCTGGTGGAAGTGCAGATCGGTGGAGAGCACAGAGCCGGGCTGCGCCCCATAAAGAGGCGAAGCCGGGAGGGATGTGGCGCTTGGTGCGTTCCTACAGTAGTGGCTCAAAAATTTCCAGCCAGCCCCATCGGGGGAGCCGGGAAAGGCGCTCACACCCGGTTGGAGTGCGGTTTGGCCGGGAACACGGAGCTGGAAAGGGCTCGGCTTGCCCACCCTCAGGAAGATTGACTCTCGCACGCTTTGAACCCTGAAGGGTTGCGGTGTGGCGCTTAGGGCGAACCTTGACCCCGAATCTCAAAAGTTTGGGGGAGGGGCACACCCTTTTACGATCCCCAGGGAGGGCGCAGTGAATCCCAAAACGTCGCGGGTGCCTCCTGAGATCATAGAGCTGGAACCCTGCAGGACCCTGGAATCCGGAAGACCGTGGAAGTGACATCCAGAGAGCCAGTGTGTTCGGGAGCGCCCAGGGTACCTGACAGACTTGCTGAGATCTGGCTGGGAGAGAGAGAAATATTTCAAAGGCCCCTCAGCCAGCTGAAGCCAGCAAGATCAGAAAAACTGGTCTGGCCAGTTAGAAACCAACAAGAGGTTGTTTTTTTGTTTGTTTTGTTTTGTTTTGTTTTGTGGCTGTTGTTAGTTGATTGATTTTATTTTGTGTTTTATGTGACATTTTATTTTTCAATTCTTATTATTTTTATCTCGCAATCCCTTATGTTTCTCTTCCATTCATCCTAATATTATTCTTTCCACTCCAAATTTATCTCTCCTGCACTACATCTTCTGCTTTTCTTTCCTTTTTTTAAATCTTGCAAGTTACTGTAAATTTGTATTATCTTTTTCTCACTTTTCCGACATTTTTTATTTTAATAATATTTTGGTATTCTTTTTCTTTCTGTATAATCTTCTTTGCTTGGCTGGTTATACTGTCATTTGATAGGTTCCCCCTGGTATCTCAGTCACAAGGTGTTGACAAGTTACTATCGTTCATCTGTGTGCCATTAATACACCTCTCAAGGTTCTATACTCTTTATTCTTGTTATCTAGACCTCACCGATTCTGCCACAAGACTGTCATTTTACTATTACTGCTAGTAAGACCTAGTCTATACAATTGTAAATGCTTCTCAATACCCCTACCTGATCTCAGCCCACTTTGCAATTTTCTGAACTATACTATTATACCATACTATTCTGAACTATACTATGGGGGTTGTGTCTATTATTTTACTCACTACTCCTATATACTAATCTTTAGTCCAACCCTACCTTAGAATCTGACCTCCCACAGCCTTACAGCTTTCTACATCCAACTAACAATCCTCTCATCCCCAATAAGAGTCTTACCTTCTTTCCATCCTTTCTAAAATGTGGATAGTGGGGTGGAGGATCACGGTTAACACTGTAAGGAGCCAAAGGATAACCCATCTCTTCTCTACTGGCTGCTAATGTAAATATCATAGTATACTGTCTTGCTGTCTTAAAACATTTTGCCTTATTCCTCCAACTGATCACAAAAAAGAGTAGGGGGAAGCTGTGAACACCAGGATACACGAAGGAAATTGCACCACTGAATCTCACAAATATTCTACCACAGAAGTTCACACCATAATTAAAGGGAATCAGAACATATCAAATTAACAAACAAGAAGAAAAAAGAAGAAATCCACAAACAATGAGAAAACAAAGAAACAACCCCCAATTGAAGGGAAACGAGGAAACCTCAGGAAAAATGCTAAATGAAACAGAAGCAACTCAACTTTCAGATAGTGAGTTCAAAACAATGATTACCAGGAAGTTCAATGAACCCACAATGAGCTTTCAGAAATTAGAGGGAAACTACATCATTCTCACTGCAAACTATATAAACATGAAAAAGGAAATAGAAACTCTCAACAAAGGTCAAAAGGAAATGAAGAATACAATTTCTGAACTGAAGAACACGGTAGAAGGAATGAAAAGCAGGATTGATGAAGCAGAAGATTGGATTAGCGAGCTGGAGGACAAAGTAGAAAACAACACCCAGAAAGAGCAAGAAAAGGAAAAGAGGCTCAGAAAGAATGAAGAGGGATTAAGAGAAATACAAGACAATGTGAAACATAATAATATCCGTATAATAGGGATACCAGAAGGAGAAGAAGAAGAGCAAGGGATCGAAAACTTAGTTGAACAAGTAATGAAGGAGAACTTCCCTAATTTGATGAGAGAAAAAGTCACACAAATCCAGGAAACACAGAGAGTCCCAATCAAGAGGAACCCAAAGAGGCCCACCTCAAGACACATCATAATTAAAATGGCAAAATTTCAAGACAAAGAGAGAATCTTAAAGGCAGCAAGGGAGAAAAAGGAAGTAACATACAAGGGAGCCCCAATAAGGCTACCAGCTGACTTCTCAATGGAAACACTTCAATCCAGAAGAGAATGGCAAGAAATACTGCAGGTAATGAGAACCAGAGGTCTACAACCAAGGCTGCTATATCCAGAAAGGCTCTCGATCGAGATACAATGCCAAATAAGAAGCTTCCCAGACAAAAGAAGTCTAAAAGAATATACCTCGACCAAACCAGCTCTGCAAGAGATCCTAAAGGAACTGCTTTAAGGAAGGGAAGGAAGAGGGAGAGAGAGAGAGAGAGAGAGAGAGAGAGAGGCACAAGCACATAAAAGAAAACGAATAAGTACCTATCAATAATAACCTTAAACGTAAATGGATTAAATGCTCCAATCAAAAGACATAGAATAGCTGAATGGATAAGAAAAAATGACCCACATATCTGCTGTCTACAAGAGACCCACCTCAGGATAAAAGACCTACACAGGCTGAAAGTGAAAGGCTGGAAACAAATCTTCCAAGCAAATGGACAGGAAAAAAAAGCCGGGGTAGCAATAGTCATATCAGACAAAATAGACTTCCAAAAAAGGTCCATAAAGAGAGACCCAGAAGGTCACTTCATAATACTCAAGGGAAGAATCCATCAAGAAGACATAAATATTGTAAATATATATGGACCCAACATGGGAGCACCAAAACACATAAAGAAAATCTTAGACGACTTCAAGAAAGATATGGACAGCAACACAATTATAGTGGGAGATTTTAACACCCCACTATCAAAAATGGACAGATCTTCCAAACAAAACATCAACAAAGATATTGTGGCATTGAACAATACCCTTGAGGAAATGGATTTTACTGATATACACAGAGCCCTCCATCCAAAAGAAGCTAAATATACATTCTTTTCAAATGTACACGGAATATTCTCAAAGATAGACAACATGATAGGACACAAAACAAGCCTCAAGAATTTCAAGAAAATTGAAATCATACCAAGCATTTTCTCAGACCATAAGGGACTGAAGCTAGAAACTAACCCCAAGGAAAAAAGCCAAAAACACTCAAAATCATGGAGATTGAATGGCATGCCATTAAACAATGAATGTATCAAGGATGATATTAGGGAAGAAATCAAAAGGTTTCTGGAAACAAATGAAAACAAACTCACAACAACCCAAAACTAATGGGACACAGCCAGGGCAGTCCTGAGAGGGAAGTTCATAGCGATACAGGCCCACCTAAAAAGGTTAGAAACATTCCAAACAAACAATCTAACCCTAGATCTACAAGAACTCTAGGAACAACAACAAAGGCAGCCCAGAGCAAGCAGAAGGAAGGAAATAACCAAGATCAGAGCAGAATTAAATGACATAGATATTAAAAGCACAATTCTAAGGATCAATGAATCCAAGAGCTGGTTCTTTGAAAAGATAAACAAAATCAACAAGCCTTTAAGCAGACTCATCAAGAAAAAAAGAGAGAAGACCCAAATAAACACAATCAGAAATGAAAGAGGAGAGATTACAACAGATACCACAGAAATATAAAGGATTGTAAGAAATTACTACAAAGAGCTGTATGCCAAGAAATTTGAAAACCTAGGTGAAATGGACAAATTTCTAGAAAAATATAATCTTCCAAAACTCAGTGAAAAAGAAGCAGAAAGCCTGGACAAACCAATAACAGCAAAATAAATTGAAGCAGTAATCCAAAAACTCCCAACACACAAAAGCCCAGGGCCAGATGGTTACACAGGAGAACTCTACAAAGCATTTAAGGAAGAGCTAACCCCTATCCTTCACAGACTTTTCCAAAAAATCCAAAAATATGGGAGTCTCCCAAACTCTTTTTATGAGGCCAACATCATCCTAATTCCAAAACCAGATAAAGACACAACAAAGAAAGAAAACTTCACTGATATCACTGATGAACATTGACGCTAAAATCCTCAAAAAAAATACTGGCAAACCGCATCCAACAATACATTAAAAGGATCATACATCATGACCAAGTGGGATTCATTCCAGGGATGCGAGGATGGTTCAATATTCGCAAGTCAGTAAATGTAATATATCACATAAACAAAAGCAAAGACAAAAACCACATGATCATATCAATTGATGCAGAAAAGGCATTTGATAAGGTACAGCACCCATTCACGATAAAAACATTCGGCAAAGTGGGAATAGAGGGAGCATTCCTCAACATAATAAAGGCCATATATGAGAGACCTGCAGCCGACATCATACTCAATGGGCAAAAATTAAAATCTTTTCCACTAGGGTCAGGAACAAGACAAGGTTGTCCACTTTCACCACGTCTATTCAATATAGTACTGGAAGTTTTAGCCACAGTCATCAGATGAGAAAAAGAAATAAAAGGCATTCAAATCGGAAAGGAGGAAACAAAACAGTCACTGTTTGCAGATGACATGATAGTATACATAGAAAATCCTGTAGACTCTATCAAAAAACTGCTTGACCTAATCAATGAATTTGTCAAAACAGCGGGATACAAAGTCAATATCCAGAAATCAAAGGCATTTCTGTACACCAACAATGAAACAGCAGAAACAGAGATCAAGGAAAAAGTCCCATTTGAAATAGCAAAAAGAAAAATAAAATATCTAGGAATAAACCTAACCAAAGAGGTAAAAGACCTGTATTCAGAAAACTACACAACAGTGAAGAAAGAAATCAAGGAAGACACAAACAAATGGAAACATGTACCGTGTTCATGGATTGGAAGAATTAATATCATCAAAATGTCCATACTACCCAAAGCAATTTACACATTCAATGCAATTCCTATTAAAGTGCCAATGGCGCTGACTTCCGGCAAGATGGAGGAATAGATGGACGCACCGTACTTCCTCCTACAACCAAGATTAGAAAACCAATAATTTACAACAATAATTTACTATCAGAATAACACCCAGATCCAGCAGAGGATTTATCTGAATGGAAGTCAGGCAGCCAAGAAGTTGAAGTATACGCATTCATCCGGACTGGTAGGAGAAGACCAGCCGGGCGGGCGCGGGGCTGGCTCAGGTCGGCGGCGCGTGGAGGTCGGGGAAGGTTGGCGCAAAATCGGCGCAAAAGCCATCCGGCGCGCAAGAAGGCAGCGGTGATCCCTGAGTACGCAAGCTGCGGCTGGCAGACCCAGAGGGGCAGCGATTGTGGACCAGGGCAGAACTCGCAGCCCGGAATCCCAGACAAGGGTCTGAGTCCAGGGGAACGGAACTACCGCCATTGTTTTCTCCCGCCCCGCTCCTGCTCCCGCCCCCACATATAACGTCATAATCTAGCGACGGGGGCGCCCAGCCCCGGTGAACACCTAAGGCTCCGCCCCCCACCGTAACAAGAGCAACCAGACCGGAAAAAAAAAGGAGAGGCAGGGGGAAAAAAAAATATGTTTTCAACAGAGCAGATCAGTCCCCCGGGACTCATCCTTTTGAGCGACCAAGAATTAGCCAATCTATCAGATGCGCAGTTCAAAACACTGGTGATCAGAAAGCTCACGGAACTGGTGGATTTTGGACGAAATTTAGATGAAAGAATGCAGATTACCATAAAACAGATGCAGGAAGACACGCGGAGGAGAGCCAATAGTGAAAGGAAGGATTATGAGTCTCAAAACAATACAGTGGACCAGAAGGAAGATAGAATCAACCAAGCAGGAAAGCATGATGAAATAAGAATTCAAAAAATTGAGGAAAAGATTAAGAGCATCCAAGACACCTTTAAACGTTCCAATATCCGAATTATAGGGGTACCAGAATCAGAAGGGGAAAAGCAACAGATTGAGCACATATTTGAACAAATAATAAAGGAGAACTTCCCCAATCTGGCAAAGGGAACAGTCTTCCAAGAAATCCAAGAAGCTCAGAGAGCCCCAAAGAAGTTGGACCCAAGAAGAAACACACCAAGGCACATCATAATTACATTAGCCAAGGTAAAAATGAAGGAGAGAATCCTAGAAGCAGCAAGAGGTAAGGGGACAGTCACCTACAAAGGAGTTCCCATCAGACTGTCAGCTGATTTCTCAAAAGAGACCTTACAGGCAAGAAGGGGCTGGAAAGAAATATTCCAAGTCATGAAAGACAAGGACCTACATCCCAGATTGCTCTATCCAGCAAAGCTCTCATTTAGAATGGAAGGGCAGATAAAGTGCTTCTCAGATAAAGTCAAGTTAAAGGAGTTCATCATCACCAAGCCCTTATTTTATGAAATGCTAAAGGGACTTATCTAAGAAAAGAAGATAAACAAAAGACATGTATAGTAAAAGGACAGCAAACTCACAAATATTAACAACCACACCTAAAGCAAAACCAAAGCAACTAAGTAAACAATTAGAACAGGAACAGAACCACAGAAATGGAGGGCACATGGAGGGTTAGCAGCAGGGGGGTGGGAGGAGGAGAGAGGGGGAAAAGGTATAGAGAATAAGTAGCATAGAATGTACATTGAAAATAGATAGGGGGAGGGCAAGAATAGTACGGGAAATGTAGAAGCTAAAGAACTCATAAGTATGACACATGGACATGAACTAAAGGGGGAAATGTGGGTGGGAGGGGGGTACAGGGTGGAGGGGAGAGAAGGGGGGAAATGGGACAACTGTAATAGCATAATCAATAAAATATATATATATATATATATATATATATATATATATATATATATATATATATAAAAGTACCAATGGCATATTTCACAGGCATAGAACAAACACTTCAAAAATTTATATGGAATTATAAACGACCCCAAATAGCTGCTGCAATTTTGAGAAAGAAGAGTAAAGTAGGAGGGATCACAATACCCGACACTAAACTATACTACAAGGCCACTGTAATCAAAACAGCCTGGTACTGGCATAAAAACAGGCACATAGACCAATGGAACAGAACAGAGAGCCCAGAAATAAGCCCAAGTCTGTATGGTCAATTAATATTTGACAAAGGAGGCAGCAACATAAAATGGAATAAAAATAGCCTCTTCAGCAAATGGTGTTGGGAGAACTGGACAGCCACATGCAAAAAAATGAAACTTGAGCACCAACTTACACCATATACAAAAGTAAATTCAAGGTGGATAAAAGACTTAAATATAAAACGTGACACCATTAAAGTCCTAGAGGAGAACGTAGGAAGGAAAATCTCAGATATTTCACGAAGACCCTTTTCTACTGACTTGTCCCCTAGAGCAAGGGGTATAAAGAAAGAATAAAGAAATGGGACCTCATCAAAATTAAACACTTCTGCACAGCTAATAAAACAGTATCAAAATTAAAAGAGTACCAACTGTATGGGAAAACATATTTGCCAATGATACCTGAGACAAGGGTTTAATCTCCAAAATATATAAAGAACTTACAAGACTGCACTCTAAGAAGACAAGGAATCCAATTAAAAAGTGTGCAAAGGACTTGAACAGACACTTCTCCAAGGAGGACATACAGAAAATCCAAAGACACATGAAACGATGTTCAATATTGCTAGCTATCAGAGAGTTGCAAATTAAAACCACAATGAGATACCACTTCACACCAGTCAGAATGGCCATCATAAACAAACCAACAAACAACAAGTGTTGCAGAGGTTGTAGAGAAAAGGGGACCCTAGTGCACTGCTGGTGGGACTGCAGACTGGTACAACCATTATGAAAAGCAGTATGGAACTTCCTCAGAAAACTAAAAATGGATCTGCCTTTTGACCCTGCAATTCCACTGCTGGGACTCTATCCTAAGAATACTGAAACACCAATTCAAAAGAACGTATGCATCCCAATGTTCATAGCAGCACAATTTACAGTATCCAAATGCTGGAAGCAACCATGATGCCCATCAGTAAATGAATGGATAAAAAACTATGGTACATTTACACAATGGAATTCTATGTAGCAGAAAGAAAGAAGGAGCTCCTACCCTTTGCAACAGCTTGGATGGAGCTAGAAAGCATCATGCTAAGCGAAACAAGCCAGGCAGTGAAAGACAAATACCATATGATCTCACCTTTAACAGGAACCTAAATAACAAAACAAAGAAACAAGCAAAATATAACCAAAGACACTGAAATAGAGGACAGGCTGACAGTGACCGGAGGGGAGAGAAGAGGGAATTTAAGGGAACAGTGGGAAGGGTTCACAGGAACAAACTTAAAAGACACATGGTCATAAGCTAAGGGGAGGGTGTTAATGGGAGGGAAGTGGGGAGGGTGGGAGAGGGGACTGGATTGGGAGCAAAAAGGAGAAAACTGTATATGAACAATGATTAAAAAAAGAAACTTATAAACCAGTTTTCCTTCAACACCCTTGATCAGTTTTATTCAAAGTAGTGTTTATCCTCTACAAGATGATTTTACACCCTATTATAGTTTAAATTCTATGTGGGCAGGATATTTATCAGATTTATTTCCAAGTCTGTTTTAAGTACCCAGAACAGTACCTGGCACTAAGTAAGTGCTCAATAAATATCTGTTTGATTAAAAAAAAAATTAACAGTTAGTTCTGGTGAGCTCAGATGGGACTACGTCAGCATATTAATCAGCAGCCAAACTTTTGCAGGAACTATTATGGGCTAGATACTGCATGTATAACCCACATCCCTAAATTGGGGGTTTCATTCCTAGTCCAGGCATGTATGGGAGGCAACTGATCAGTGTTCCTCTCTTACATTGATGTTTCTCTCTCTCCCTTCCTCTCTTTCTAAAAGCATGAAAAAGTGTCTTTGGGTGTGGACTAGAAAAAGAGAAGAAAGCCCTGGCTGGTGTGGCTGAGTGGATTGGGCAGTGGCCTGCAAACCAAACGGTTGCTTGTTTGATTCCCAGTCAAGGCACATGCCTGGGTTGTGGGCCAGGTCCCTGGCTGGGGGCGTGTGAAAGACAACCCCACATTGATATTTCTCGACCTTTCTTTCTCCCTCCCTTGCCCTCTGTCTATAAATAAATAAATAAATAAATAAATAAAATCTTTTAAGAAAGAAGAAGAAATAGAAGCACATAAGTAAAAAGAATTAAATTACAATAAATGAGTACCTATTAAAAATAACTTTGTATGTGAATGGATTAAATGCTTCAATTAAAAGACATAGCTTAACTGAATGGATAATAAAACATGACCTATATATACGTTGTCTACAAGAGACCTATCTCAGAACAAAAGATGCACATTGACTGGAAGTGAAGGGATGGAAAAAATTCCATGCAACTAGAAACAACAACAGAAGCTGGGGTAGCAATACTTATGTTAGACAGAATATACTTCAAACAAAGGCCATAACAAGAGACACAGAATGACATTACATAATACTACAGGCATTGTTCTAACAAGAGGATATAACCCTTGTAATTGCATATGCACAGTACATAGGAGCACCTAAATATATAAAGCCAATCTTGATGGACAGAAAAGGACAGATGGGCAGTAATACAGTCATAGTAAGGGATTTTAACACCCATTGACATCAATGGATAGATCTTCCAGACAGAAAATCAAAAAAGCAACAGAGACCTCAAACGACATGCTGGATCAAATGGATTTAATTGATATTTACAAACATTTCATCCCAAAACAGCAGAATATATATTCTTTTTAAGTTCCTATGGAACATTCTCTAAGATAGGCCATATGCTAAACCACAAGAAGTGAAACCATATCAATCATCTTCTCTGATCACAGTGGTATAAAACTAGAAATCAGTTACAATAACAAAAACTCAAAATCACTCAAGCATATGGAGGCTAAATAACAAAATGAAAAGGGAACCCACCATATGAGAAAACATATTCACTGTGATATATCTGATAAGGGGTTAGTTTCCAAAATGTATAAAGAATTCATATACATTTCTAAAATAATTTAAACTATTTTATTTATTTATTTTTAGAGAGAGGGAAATAGAAGGAGAAAGAATGGGTGAGAAACATCAATGTGTGGTTGCCTCTAGTTCGCCCCCACTGGGGACCTGGCCCACAACCCAGGCATGGGCTCTGACTGGGAGTCGAACTGGTGACCCCTTTGGTTCACAGGCCAGCACTCAACCAGTGAGCCACACCAGCCAGGGAAAGAACTTATATCCATTTTTAAAAACTCTTTATCAAGTAGATTGCTTGCCTCCATTTCATTTAGCTTTATTATTTTTTTTCCTGGAGATTTCTCTTGTTTTTTTTTTTTTTTTTTTTTTCATTTAGGATCTGTTTCTTTGTCTCCTTATTTTGGCTCCCTTTTTGTTTCTGTGTATTAGGTAGAGCTGCTACTTCTCCTAGGCTTGGTAAGGTGGCCTAATGTAGTAGGTATCCTAGGGTCCAGTGGCACAGTCTCCTAGATCACCTAAACTGGGTGCTCCAGGAATATCTTGTGTGTGAGTTTTGTTAGCCTTCCTGTTATAATAGAATCCTGATTACTATTGGCTTTTTCATGTGTGGATGTCTACATACCGGGCCCAGGCAGGTGACTCCTCCTCAGGATGTGAGCTCCACAGGGTGGAGCATCAGGGAGTGAGGAAGGTAGGGCCATTGCTTTTTCCCAGGCTGATGCCATAAGGAGGCAACTGCTTCACCCAAGAAAGATGGCATCTGAGGTATGGGAATGGGACTCATCACAGGGGCCGTGGCAGCTGTTTCCTCAACTATCTCCCCTGATCTACAAAGCCCAGTATTTCCTTATAGGACTCTAGTCAGCTCCACCCTTGCTTTGCCAGAACCCAGAGTGAGTGGCTAAAAATAGGATTTCGTGCATTGGCCCTTAAAGAGAATGCCTGTGTCTCTAGCACACTCCTGACTCTCCCTGGAAGACAGAATCCCCACTGATTTTCACAGCCAGATGTCAAATGGGTGCCCCTTCCCTATTCTGGTGCTGTGGGATGGGGAGCCTGGCTTGGGGTTGAGATCCCACTCTCCTCAGAGGGAGCCTTTTCAGCTGAGCTATTTCTCCAGAATCTTAGCTACCACCCATGAGAGTGGGGCCAGCCCTTTTTGAATCTCTGCCCTTCCTACCAGTGTTGATGTGATTTCTATAAATCCCTGGTTATTCTGTTCAGCTAGTCTTCAATTGGTTATTCAGGTTAATTGTTCTATGTTTTAGTTGTACTTCCTGTTTGGTCCTGGGAAGGAGTGAATGTACCTTCCACCTACTTGGTTGCCATCTTGGATCTCTTTCAACAGCCTTAATAATGGTATGTAAATCAATACTACTGATTGTTCCCCACCTGGTTCTTGCAGGGTTTCAGTCCCCTGTTGTGCCCCTTAAATTCTTCTGGAAGTCCCCAGCATGTATTTCTCCTGTGATCATGAATGAGTCTGCTCTTACCATTTGCTACTGCTGCTTCACTGGACATTAACTAGGTATTATTCTATTCTTACTATCTCTCATTAAAGCTCTGCTCTTCTTGAGTGCTGCCACTTCTCTGCTTAACTCAAATATCTTTTCCTGACTTTGTTGCTCCTCTTATTCTGGGCACTGACAACAAAGCACAGGAGTGCTCATGATGTCAATGCACCTGGATAACTTGTCTTAAAGTAAGGGAGAATGAGCCTGTCTCATTTATATGACATTTTTTTGGAAGGAGTCCTCAAGCAGGACTGCTGCTAACCTTACAACTTTTTAAAAATAATCTTTTTATTTCAGAATAGTTTCTAGATTTACAGAAATGTTGAGAAGATAGTACAGAGAATTCCTATATACATTACACCCATTTTCCACTGTTGCTCATATCTTACATTATTATGGTATATTTATCACAATAAGTCAATATTAATGTGTTATTAATAACTAAAGTTATTATCCTTAGTTATCCTTAATTATTAGGATATCCTTAGTTAATCCTTAGTTATTAATAACTAAGGATTATTAGTAACTAAATCCTTACTTTATTCAGATTTCCTGTTTTCCCTAATGTCCTTTTTTTTCTGTTCAAGGATTCTATCTAGGAAACCACACTACATTTAATAGTTATATTTCTTTGGGTTCCTCTTGGTTGTGACAATTTTAAACACTTTTTTCATTTTTGATGACTTTGACACTTTTGAGGAGTACTAGTCAGAAATTTTGTAGACTGTTGTTCAGTTGAGATTTGTTTAATATTTTTTCCATGTTTAGACTTGGGTACAGGTTTCTTTGGGTGGAAGGCCACAGAGGTCGAATGTCATTCTCAGCACATTATATCAAAGGTACCTACTTTCAACATGACTTATCATAGTTGATGTTGAACTTAATCACCTGGCTGAGGTAGTGTTTGCCAGGTTTCTCCACTGTAAAGTTGTTCTCTCTTTAAAAAATACACCTTTCTATACTGTACTCTTTGTAAGCAAGTCACTATACATAGCTAACATTTAAGGAGTGGGGAATATCTTGAGGGTAGAGTACCTACATAAATTATTTAGAATATTCTGCACCAGAGATTTGTCCATTCTCCCCCCATGTGTTTATTTATCCAATCATTTATATCAGTGTGGACTCATGGTTATTTATTTTAAAATTTGGGTTATAACTTAGTATGGTTAATCCTCATTATTAATAGATTCTGTATTTTTTAAATTTGCCTACTCACTAGAATTTATTTGTAACTCCCAGAGTAATACTTGTGGAGCTTTCAAGTTCATTTGCAGACATGTGCAGAGCAATGGCAACAAACTCGAGAAGCCTGAAGTATATGTTCCCAGCTGAGGCTGAAAAAGGCAAGGCTCTGCCTTCTTATTTTACCTTTCAAACTATAAACAAGTATCCTTTTTGTTGTCTACTTAGTGTTACATTTTTCCCATTTTGTGCTTTTTTTGTGATTTCACTCTTTAAAATAGCCCCAAGCTTAATGCCAAAGCGCTGTGTAGTGCTCCTAAGTGCAACAAGGCTGTGATATAGAAAATGCATATGTTAGATAAGCTTTTTTTTCAGGCATGAATAATAATGCTCTTGGCCACGAGTTCAATGTTAATGACTCAACAAGTATATTAAATAAATTGTCTTTAAATAGAAAACCACATTAAACAAGCTTATGTATTGATCTGTTAAAGAGAATGTTGTGACTAGAGGGTTTCAGGAACCAAACTCTGTATTTCCCCTAGGAGCAATGGTTCAGTATTCAATAATTCAGTGTTCATGGAAACTTTATAGACCATAACTACCACTATTAATGAGTATAGACTGTTCTATTACTTTATTAAATTGTTGCTAAAAGAGTTCCCACTTTGGCCATTGGAAGCTCTTTCACTGGACTCCAGCATCCAATTGCCCCTTTGATATATTCTCATTAGCATCTGTGCATGATTTTTTAAAAGCAATTCCTTAATTTCCTGTCCCATTCCTAGAGTCAACCATTTCTCTAAGGAGTCATTTTTTTAAGCCAAGATCTGAGCCTACCTGCATTTGTTGCTATTGAGGTGTCATTGCTTCTAGGCTTTCTTAGCTGACAGAGTAAGGAAGTATATGTGTCTATATTAACATAGATATGTACATATATTTACAAATAGTTCTGTATATAACCATATGAATCTATATTAAGCTAAACATAAATTCAAGCTGATGCCTCCAACTTTATTACCACATGGCTTATTCTATCCTCTCCCCTCACTAATCTATGAACTCCCATTTCAACAGCAAGAAATCTGGCTCCCAGTATGGGATGCCATCCCTTTACTTAATTGTTCAATTCTAGCAGTATCAGAATTATTAACCCATGGTCCTGTGGGAAACAACATTCTCAAATAGAGTATAGAGTGCTTTATGTAAAGTTGTTTTTCTCTTTAGTCTTACTGTCTCCACTTGCCTCCATTGTGACTTAACTCACACCTTTTGTTCCTTTAAAGATTTTAGTAATTCTCTTTAATGTCCTTACCTGCCCATTTCTTCCTATTCAGATATAACTCACTTGGAAATCAGGCTTGTAAACAAATACAGGTAGCAGATAACCCATTGTACTCAGGATCCCCAAGGACTAAGCTGTTTTACCCCTTCTACTCCACCTCCTTATTAAGGTCAAGGTACCTTATTCCTTCTGATATCACAGTTCTTCAGGAACTCCCTAAGATTATGCAGAAATAACTTTCTGTAGGGCTGTTCAATATAACTTAATACTTATAAAAATAGTCCCTAAAATTTATTAAGTGTTCATTATTGTTAGGCATTTTTCTTAGTATATTAGAGGTATTAGCTTGATTAGACTAAAAGTCTTAGTTAGGGTCTATTCATATTCTGCCATTTTACAGATGGAAAACAGAGGCTCAGAGAGGTTAAGTAACTTGTTCAAGGTTGTACACCTGAAAATTTGTGCTCTTTCTACTATACAACACTGCCTTAAGTTACACAGACCCTAGAGCTGAATCTCAAATGATTCAAAAACCAAAGATTCAAAAAAACCAAAACAACTTCATATGTCTTCTAGTTTTTTTTCCATTTAAGAGAATACTTTTTGGGAAGTGAGGTTGTTGTTAAAGATGGGAGAACATAACAAAATCTGGATTTCAATGCAATGTAACATCTTGCTAAATAGTTCTTGGTATGCCCAACTCAAGGTGATTCAGTACAAAATCTACATAAAGAGGTAATGGTGCTACAGATGACCAAAAGATGTTTTCCTAATTTTATTCCTGTTTTATCCATAGCCAATTTTGAGATGCAAACATTACAATTCAGTTAACATGCATTGAGCACTGCCTTTGTGCAGGCACTAGTGAGAAATAGAAAAATGAGTAAGGGATGGTTCTAAAACTCAAGGAAAAACATGTATCTAAAATACAATTTCAAGTAATATGGAAAGAGACTAAAATTATCTGATTTATCACAAGCCTGATCTGCTAATTTTGGGGGCTCTATCTTTTCTCCTATGCTTGATCGCCTTAACATTAGAATGGCTCTCTGGTAAGTACTAGTGATATTAGGTTTCTAGAGAATATTCTGAGACTCAGAGAGAGGCCATCCTGGGGGTCCAAAATAGCTGTGGATAACCTGCATTGCAGAACATTACAAGTGGGCTCTAGGCCTCTGTAGGGTGTCAGTGTTCCCAGCCAAGTAGATGGCCAGATATGGTGCTTTGTGCTTGCCTGGTCCCTGCTTAATAACTCAGTGAGGGATTGGCAGAGCTTTGCCTAATTTGCTTTTGGCTCCCAGGCCTCCCACCCCTCTTTCAGGTTAGCATTTCCTGGCTTCTTTGCCATTGCTCTTCCTCTCCCCAGACTAATTATTAGGTGGGCGGTAGCTTACAAAAGGGAAGGCCTTTTCTCTGCATATTTATTATATGCAGCAATCTAGTCATTTGGGCTTTAATTGGCTTCAGAGGACCCCTCAGTGTTTTGTCCTCTGTGCACCAGGAAGTTAAGTACTTAATAAGCCAAACAAGAGTCTTTCAAAGATGCAGTGTTAGCTCCTCTCTTTTTTAAAGCTAAACTTGGGCCAGGCTGGGGAACTCTAGTAATTGTGAGAACCAGCCTAAGACAAATATGTCAAGCTGGAGAAGTTTGTGTTGAGTGTTCCAAATTTAGGAGCCCTCTTTCCTAGTAGGGTTTCTCATAGTTCCCCAGGGCTTCTCTGTACAGATTCTCCCTGGGCTTGCGCTTTCAATGCCTGACCCTAATTTTAGTGATTCCTTCTAGCAGAATATACATTATCTGTGTTCCATTTCTAGGAGGCCTTGTTCACTTAATCTAAAAAAGGTATTTATAGTAACATTAGCACCCAATACTTACAATGTAAGCCAATACTTACAATGTAAGCCAACACAGGCATTTTGCTAAATAGTTTATACAAATTTGTTAAATCCTCCCGACAACCTTATGAGGTTGATTGTTCTTATACCCATTATACATATAAAGAAATCAAGGACTAGAAAGGTTTAAGTGACTACCAAGCAGTGGAGCTAGGATTTGAATCCAGGTTGTCTGACACTGGAGCCAGTGGTCTACAGATCACCAAAGTGTAATGTCATGTGTGTTTTATTAATGACTGATAATGACCTAGTTGCTGAGACATGCCTGCATACTTTCCTAACATTTTCCCAGAGTGCTCATATATTTATTGAACATCTACTATGAACTAGATGATATTTTCATTCAAATAGTGATATTTAATGTATTAATTTTTAGGAGTGATTGATATAGATATTTTGAAAGTATTAAAGAACAATTAAGTGTTAAATTTCATGGTATTGATTGTAAGCACACTGGTATTTTAGGATCTGAAATTGTGCTAGTGTTTAGATATGTAAAGATAAAGAAGGAGAAGGTATTTTATGCAGGGAGGAATAACACAGCAAGGGACAGAATTGAGAAGAAGGTGAGAAAGAAGCAATAGGAGATGTATTTGGCTAGCATAGTGATTTTTAAGTTCCTATATAACTAAGCTTACAACTTTCCAAACTCTGTGGCCACAACCCTTCCTGCTATATCTGCCATGGAATATGTCCAATAGGGAAGACATATTATTATATAATAACAGCTAACATTTATTGAGTGCATGGTTCTGTAACACTTATGGGGATTATTTCATTTAACCCTCAAGACATTATAAAACTGGAACTGTTAGTCTCCCCTTTTTTTAAATGAGAAAAAATTGGCTCATAGATGGTAAGAAACTTGCCTAACATCATATTGCTAGTAAGATACAGAGGTGGAAGACGACCACAGATAATCTTGCTCCAGAGGATGTGATCTTAACCATAAAGCTATATTTCTTCTATTTGGGCAGTATTACTCTTTTTTATTTTTTTTTAATTTTAATCATTGTTCAAATAGAGTTTTCTCCTTTTTACTCCCAATCCAGTCTCCCCTCCCACCCTCCCCACTTCCCTCCCATTACCACCCTCCCCTTAGTTTATGACCATGTGTCCTTTAAGTTTGTTCCTGTGAACCCTTCCCACTGTCCCCTTAAATTCCCTCTTCTCTCCCCTCTGGTCACTGTCAGCCTGTCCTCTATTTCAGTGTCTTTGGTTATATTTTGCTTGTTTCTTTGTTTTGTTATTTAGGTTCCTGTTAAAGGTGAGATCATATGGTATTTGTCTTTCACTGCCTGGCTTGTTTTGCTAAGCATAATGTTTTCCAGCTCCATCCACGCTGTTGCAAAGGGTAGGAGCTCCTTCTTTCTTTCTGCTGCATAGAATTCCATTGCGTAAATGTACCATAGTTTTTTGATCCATTCATTAACTGATGGGCATCTTGGTTGCTTCCAGCATCTAGCTATTGTAAATTGTGCTGCTATGAACATTGGGATGCATACGTTCTTTTGAATTGGTGTTTTAGTATTCTTAGGATAGAGTCCCAGCAGTGGAATTGCAGGGTCAAAAGGCAGATCCATTTTTAGTTTTCTGAGGAAGTTCCATACTGCTTTTCATAATGGTTGTACCAGTCTGCAGTCCCACCAGCAGTGCACTAGGGTCCCCTTTTCTCCACAACCTCTCCAACACTTGTTGTTTGTTGCTTTGTTTATGATGGCCATTCTGTCTGGTGTGAAGTGATATCTCATTGTGGTTTTAATTTGCATCTCTCTGATAGCTAGCAATATTAAACATCGTTTCATGTGTCTTTGGATTTTCTGTATGTCCTCCTTGGAGAAGTGTATGTTCAAGTCCTTTTGGGCAGTACTACTCTTATAAGTCATTTGTAAGCTCCTCTCCTGGTTTGTTAAGCCAGGACTTTTATTCAAAAGGACTAAGTTTGTCTTTTGTGCCTATGGCCTAAACCAGGAGTAGAGCTAGTAGCCTCCTTGATTCTTTATTTCTAAGGCCCCACCTTGGCTTTGACTTGCAAAATGAAACACAGAAAGATGAAACCAAAGATAGTAGTACCCTTCTCCCTAAAGACTAGAGCAGAGCTGTCTTTAATTATCCTAGCATGCTAGGCTTCTTTACCTTGGGATAAACAATGACCCTATTGGTCCTTACAAGTGAAAAGGGCACCTCCCATTTGATGCTTGAGGAAAAAGACTTAGTTCCAGGGCAGAACCAATGGAAAGAACAGTTTTCTTAGTCTATTTACATATATAATTCCTTTATTTCTCCAACCAAATTTTCACCTTCTAACATGGTAGATGGATTGGGTTCTTGGAGGCCATTTTGACTTTCAGCCTTAACAGGAACTTCTGTACTGTAGACTTAGAGAAGATGAAAAGACAGTTTTGAACTCTCCTTTGGCTACAGGGCAAGGCCAGTACTACACCACAATTTGTTCCTCTGTTTACCCAAGAAGATTAACAGTCCAACCTGTTGTTACCTAGAAGGGTTGCATTTTCTTTAATGAGAGACATCATTGGAGGGTTTGAGAAGTCCTACTTCTGTATTGCTACAAATCTGCCTTTCAAATCCTTGCCATCTGGGCCCAGTGAAATGGGAATTTAGGTCCTTAAAAGCTTTGTGAATATCTCTTTCATTTGTGCTGTTCCCTAAGCTTCTGAAAGTGGTCTGTCTATACAGGGTTACTTTAATTAAATTTACCAAATTAGTACAGAAAGCTACCTTGTATTTCCTAGTTCTAATTTTATGTTATATACAGCTATGTTATTGCCCCATATTGGCCCTGCCCAGAAAGTCAACACCAAAACCCTCTTCCCATTAATAAGTGTATCCCTGTTCTCCAAGGGAATTTAAAGTTCTAAGAATAGCAATAACACCCTGGCCATGATCTCTCTTCTCTCGTTTACACAGAAATAGGCTTTATTTAGAAGACAGTAGGTGGCCATTATAATTTTTGAAGTAGCATAACAGTGGTGTTGCAAGATGTTGATCTGGCAATAGCATATTTTCCTAATGCTAGTACTACCCTAACACAGTATTTCTTTCTTTCTTTCTTTTTCTTTTTTTTACCTAATGCATAGGACTGGATGTTTTATTATTAGTATTTTCAACCAAGCCAGTGATTTGGAACAGATGATATGTTTCTCTCTTTTTTTTTTTTTGGTTGTTTTTAGCATATATTTCATAATTGTATCTCAATATAGTTTCTGTTTTTTTCTTTTTTTAATTGATGTTCAAGTACAGTTGTCTCCACTTTCTCCCCACCACTCCCCCCCATACCAGCCATCCCTACCTACCACCCTCAATCCTACCCCTTTTGGCTTTGTCCGTGTGTCCTTTATACATGTTCTTTCACAACCTTTCACCCTATTTTCCCCATTATCCCCTTGCACCTCCGTTCTGGTTACTGTCAGTTTGTACTTAATTTCAAGGTCGCTGGTTATATTTTGCTTGCTTTCTTGTTTTGTTGATTAGGTCCCAGTTATAATGTTTTTTCTCTTTCACCACCTGGCTTGTTTCACTTAGTATAATTGCTCTCCAGATCCATCCATGCTGTTGTGAAGGGTAGGAGCTCTTTCTTTCTTTCCCCTACATAGTATTCCATTGTGTAAATGAATCACAGTTTTTTAATTCACTCATTTACTGATGGGCATTTAGGTTGCTTCCATCACTTGGATATTATAAATTGTGCTGCTATGAACATTGGGGTGCATGAGTTCTTTTGAATTGGTGTTTCAGAATTCTTAGGGTATTGTCCCAACAGTGGAATTGCTGGCTCAAACTGCCAGTTCCAATTTTAGCTTTCTGAGGATATTCCATATTGTTCCACAGTGGCTTCACCAGTCTGCATTCTCACTAACAATGTACTAGGGGTCCCTTTTCTCCACAACCTCACCATCACTTGTTTGTTGATTTGGTTATGATGGCCATTCTGACCAGTGCAAAGTAATATCTCATTGTGGGTTTTTTTTTAAATTTATTTTTAGAGAGGGGGAGGGAGGGAAAAAGACAGAGAGAGAAACATCAATGTGTGGTTGCTTATCATGTGGCCCCCACTGGGGGCATGGCCTGCAACCCAGGCATGTACCCTGACTGGGAATCTTACCTGCAGTGCTTTGGTTTGCAGCCCGCACTCAATCCACTGAGCTATGCCGGCCAGGGTGGTACTTCGCTGTGGTTTTAATTTGCAGCTCTCTGACGGCTAGTGATGCTGAACATCTTTCCATATGTCTGTGAGCCCTCGGTATGCCCTCCTTGAAGAACTCTCTGTTCAGGTCCTTTGCCTATTTTTTAATTGGATTGTTTGTCTTCCTGAAGTTGTGTGAGTTCTTTATATATTTTGGAGATCAAACCCTCATCCGGGAAATCATTTGCAAATATATTTTCCCATACAGTTGGTTCCCTTTTCATTTTGCTGATGTTTTCCTTAACTGTGCAGAAGGTTTTTATTTTGATGAAGTCCCATTTGTTTATTCTTTCCTTTATCTCCCTTGCTCTAAGGAATATATTGGTGAAAGCATTGGTACATGGAATATCTGAGATTTTCCTCCCTATGTTCTCCTCTAGGACTTTTATGGTGCCATGACTTATATTTAAGTCTTTTATCCATTTTGAGTTTATTTTTGTGTCTGGTGTATGTTGGTGGTCGAGTTTCATTTTTTTTGCATGTAGCTGTCTAGATTTCCCACCACCATTTGTTGAAGAGGCTCTATTTATTCCATTGTATGCTTGTTCCCCCTTTGTGAAATATTAATTGACCATAGAGACTTGGGTTTATTTCTGTGTTCTCTATTCTGTTCCACTGAACTATATGTCTGTTCTTAGGCCAGTACCAGACTGTTTTGATTACTATGGCCTTGTAATATAGTTTGATGTCAGGTATGGGGATCCCTCCTACTTTGTTCTTCTTTCTCAAAATTGCTGTGACTATTTGGGGTCATTTATGGTTCCGTACAAATTTTTGAAATGTTTGTTCTATATCTGTGAAATATGTCCTTGGTATTTTTATAGGGATTGCATTGAATCTATAAATTGCTTTGGGTAGTATGGGCATTTTGATGATGTTAATTATTCAAATCCATGAATATGGTACATGCACTCATTTGTGTTTTCCTTAATTTCTTTCTTCAGTATTGTGTAGTTTTCTGAGTACAGGTCTTTTACATCCTTGGTTAAATTTATTCCTATGTACTTTATTTTTCTTGTTGCTATAGCAAATGGGATTTTATTCCTGATTTCTGTTTCTGATTTCATTGTTGGTATACAAAAAAATGCCTTCAATTTCTGAATATTGACTTTGTATCCCACTGTTTTGCCAAATTCACTTATTAGGTCAAGTAGTTTTTTTTGGTGGAGTCTATAGGACTTTCTATGTACACTGTCATGTCATCTGCAAACAGCGACAGTTTTGCTTCCTATTTTCCAATTTGGATGCCTTATATTTATTTTTCTTGTCTGATCACTGTGCCTAGGACTTCCAATATTATTTTGAATAGAAGTGGTAAAAGCACACATCCTTGTCTTGTTCCTGATCTTAGTGGGAAAGCTTTTAGTTTTTGCTTGTTGAGTGTGATGTTGGCTGTCAGTTTTCAGTTTCTCATATATGGCCTTTATTGTGTTGAGGTATGCAGCCTATACTCCCACTTTGCTGGATGTTTTCTTCATAAATGGGTGTAAACCTTATCAACTGATTTTTCTGCATCTATTGATATGATCACATGATTTTTGTCTTTCCTTTTGTTTATGTGATGTATTATGTTTATTTATTTGCAAATATTGCACCATCCTTTCAGCCCTGGGGTGAATCCCACTTGATCATGGTGTATGATCATTTTGATATATTGCTGGATTGCCAGTATTGCAGTTTGCCAATATTTTGTTGAGGATTTTAGTGTCTTGTTCACCTGTGATATTGGCCTGTAGCTTTCTTTCTTTCTTTCTTTTTTATCTTCTCAAATTGGTCTTTATTTTTCTTTAATTATTTTACTGTTGTTCAAGTACAGTTGTCTCCATATTTCCCTCACAACTCCTCCCACCCCAACCCTCCCTACTTCCCACCCTTGATCCTAGCCCTTTTGGTTTTGTTCATGTGTCCTTTATAGATTTTCCTGAAAACCCTTACCCCTTTCTTTGTTGTGTTTTTATCTAGTTTTGGGATTAGGATGATGCTGGGTTCAGAAAAAGATTTTGGGAGTCTTCCTTTTTCCTGGATTTTTTGGAATAGTCTGTGAAGGATTCAGGTTAGCTCTTCCTTAAAGGTTTTATAAAATTCTCCTGTGAAACTGTCCAGTCCAGGGCTTTTGTGTGCTGGGAGTTTTTTGAGTGCTGCTTTGATTTTGTCAGCTGTTACTGGTCTGTTTAGGCTTTCTGCTTCTTCTTCATCCACTTTTGGGAGATTATATTTTTCTAGAAATTTGTCCATTTCACCTAGGTTTTCAAATTTTATGGTATAGTTCTTCATAGTAATTTCTTACAATCCTTTGTATTTCTGTGGTATCAGTTGTAATCTCTCCTTTTTCATTTCTGATTGTGTTTATTTGGGTCCTTTCTCTTTTTTTCTTGATGAGTCTGCTTAAAGGCTTGTTGATTTTCTTTCATCTTTTCAAAGAACCAGCTCCTGGATTTATTGATCCTTAGAATTGTTCCTTTAATCTTGATTATTTTCTTCCTTCTAGTTGCTCTGGGCTGTCTTTTTTGTTGTTCCTCCAGTTCTTATAGATGCAGGATAAGGTTGTTTATTTGAAAAGCCTCTATCTTTTTTAGGTAGGCCTATATCACTGTGAACTTCCCTATCTGGACCACCTTTGCTGTGTTAAGTCCATTTGATCTAGGGCATTGTTCAATGTCACAATATCCTTGTTGATGTTTTATGTGGAAAATCTATCCATTTCTGACAGTAGGGTGTTGAAACCTCGTAGTATAAGTATATTTCTGTTAATATCCTTCTTGAAGTCCTCCAAGATTTTCCTTATATATTTGGGTGCTCCTATGTTGGGTGCATATATGTTTATAATGTTTATGTCTTCTTGACATATTCTTTCCTTGAGTATTATGAAGCATCATTCTGGGTCTCTTTTTATGGCCTTGGTTTTGCAGTCTATGTTGTGTGATATAAGTATGCTACCCTGGCTTTTTTCCTGTCCATTTGTTTGGAATTTTTTCCAACCCTTCACTTTCAGTTGGTTAACACAGTATTTCTCACATTGTACTGCAAATGCCTGTTTCCTTACTTTTCTCCCTAAGCAGATTGTAAACTCTTTGTGGGACAGTTAGTTATCTCTATTTCCAGTGCTTAGTGCAGTGCTAGGTGAGGAGAGACTGGAGATAGAAAGAGCAAGTAAGGATGTAAAGTAGAAGAGGGGCTATTAAATTGGTCTAGATATGTGAGGTAGCAGGAGCCTATGTAAGGACAGGATCTGTGAAATACTTTGAAAGAAGGCATGCCAGGATAACATGGATGATGGGGTGAAGTACTAAGAAGACATCAAGATTCATAAGTTGGAGTACCAGAAAATGTGCAGTACTATTGAGTTTTAGGGAGAGCAATGAATAATACATCTTTCTTCTCCAGAGCTCAGAACTAAATGATTAGTAAGATACAATAAATGAATGCATATCAACATGTGTGTGTCCTGTGAATAATGCAGATTTTCCTATATAATAACTGATTCACCATGATAACTGTAGTTTTCTCCTCCTGTAAGCTTCCTACTTGGCTGAGAACAGCCTAAAACTCTCTTTCAGGGTAGGCTTATCTGAAAGAGAAAGCCCCAGAATTAGGGTCAGTCAACTTTTTCTGCACAGGGCCAGATTATGAATATTTGAGGCTTTGTAGGTTATAAGGTTGGTTTCTACCACAACTATTTGCCTCTGGTATTGAGGTTGGAAAGCAGCCATACACAGTAGGTGAATGAACATGTATAGCTGTGTTCCAATAAAACTTTAATTATAAAAACAGGTGGTTGGCTGGATTTGGTTCACAGGCTGGAGTTTGCTGACCCCTGACATGAAAGGAACTGAGTTATACTTTCTTAATCTGTCTCAACAATAAGCTAAGTCATGCCTTAAAAAAAAGGAATAAGGTGGTCACAGAGAGGCCATGAATGTTATCCTAGTGAAAGCTTCTTCAGGGAAACCTAAAACCTGGGAAATGCTAATTACATTCTAACACATGCCATTGATAGAATGACAGTAACTTATTGAAAAGTTTGTAGAAAGATGCTTATCTTTGGAGATGTTGAATTTGAGGTAACAGCAGGACATCTAAGTGGAAGCCACCTGTAGCCAGTGGTGTGGGTATCCAGCTGTACTGGCTTGTGAGAGCTGATTGTACATATCTCTTCTCGACTTTGTGTTCAGTGACCTCACAATGGTAGGTTGAACTTGGCCCTGTTGGGAGTATTGATAATATGGAAATTGGCAAAGGCTAGAAATCAGAGGTTTCCTGCCCTCAACATAAGCTGATTGTTAAACATTTACCAGCACAGCACTGCATGTAGAAGGTGTGAAATGTGAATCTGAAATACAGTTGCAGGGAGTACCCAGTGAGGGAGTCATCTGCTTGGAGGAGAGAGCTGAAGATTTGGCAGTGGATGAGTATGGGCTGAAAAAGAGCAAAGTAAACAAAGCAAAACACTCGGGGAATATTCACACCTTGAGGTTTGTAGAAGAAGAAAACAACAGAGGCTTGGAAGAGTGATGGCAGAAGTAGGAGAATGGGGACAAGGCAGTGTCAGAGTTAGGTGGCCATCCCTCACTATCTATGATGTTAGGTCTCTTGGCAAAAATGTCAGAAAAACACCGCTTACTCCTGGCTAATTACAGAACAAAAAGCCCATGTCCTCTTGAACAGATGGAGTAGAGGGGGAGAAGAGATTCCAGGACCCTGTGGATCTTTCAAATGGACCCAAGATTTGTCTCTAAGACTTTCTCCTTGGTCCTCCATGCTATGTCAAATAGAATCAAGGGACACAGAATTTGGAGCAGATGATGTAATGCCATCACAATGCACAGTATTTTTAATAAAAAAGAATCCTGAATTTCACACTCTTTAACTCATAAAAAATGTAATTGCTATTGTGGTTTCAAACCTTGGACTGCAGTCCTAGCTGAGAGATATATCAGAGATAAAATCCCTATAAACAAACAAAAAAGCCAATTCTATTAACTACTCTCACATACTAATGCTTATGCTAGCTTCAGCGGCCTGTTTGTTTTGAGGTAAGGCATCCCTGTGTCTGGTAAGTGCCTTGCCATCTTCTTAGAGGGTTCTGAAACTCATGAAAATTCTGCCATCTTTGTGCATTATAGGGACCCAGAGTGTTTCTCCTGACTCTAGAGCTCACTTTGATCTTTCCCAAGGCCAAATCCAAGTAAGGCCCCAGATACCCAAAATAAAGCTACTTACTTGCTAAGCATGGTATCAGACCCAGATGAAGCCCCATGTAAGCTTCCAAATGCCAATGTTGGCTAGGCACAACAAAAATTTTGGCCTTTTAACATAGGAGACCAAATTTTCGTCTCTAACATAGTACTTTTGTCCCCAAATACTATTCTTTGTGTTTTTAACCTAAGCTTTCTGGGCCATGTTGGAAATTTGTAAAGCTAATCTGTTTATCTGTCTACTCTGCTTGGTTCTAACGAATGGACAAAAACCACAAGGAATTAGATGTAGATCAATATCACATGTTTAGCACCTGTTATTAGTGATGATAACTAAAATTTGTTAACTTATTAATAGTTTGCTAGGTATTTTATATTATATTACTTAATCTTTATAGCAACCCTATGAAGTTATTAATATTATCACATTAATGAGGAGAAAATTAAGGGAGAGAAATATTAAATAAATTATCCAAGGTCATGCAGTGGGTAGCAGAGCCAGGATAAAAACGTCAGTGATCTAAGTCCACACATCTATCATCTTCCTGCCTATGTCTAAAAACCAAGATTCTCCATTAAAGGTAGAGTAGAGGATATGGTTTAGGAATGACATATATGGGGCTTTTCACTACCCCAAAGTAAAATTTTCTATATATTTTGAAGCTGGAGAATTGAGAACTTCTTTTGCAATAAGAGTACCTACCCATTTTGGCTTACAGAATGGAGACCAAAAGCTGAGAAAGTACTAGAGAGACAAGAGGCAGGCCCACACTCTTCTTTCAAAGAAGTGACCCTAAACCTTCTGGTTAATATTGCCCAGTTAATGTTTGCTGTTCCTGTGGTGGAGAGGAGCAATTGTGGGATTCTAATATTGCTCCTGTCCTCCTAATATTGCTCCTGTCCTCCTAAGGATTGGAGCAATAGTCCCTCACTCTATGGAGATATGAGGTGGGAATAATATATGCAAAGTGGCTGGTACATAGTGGATATGCCTTGCATTTTGACCCCAGCCTGTTTAAACAAACTCAGTTTGCTTTATATACACACAAGGCAAGGCATTCCTCTTCAGGCTTCCAGCATTTGTCTCTCCCCACATCCTGTTAACAGCTCTGACTTGCAATTCTTCAGTCTCACCTATTCTGGTTCTTCATCTTGTCTCTTGTGGAGGTAGAATGAGAAAATAAAGAAAAAGTAATAAAATGTCAGGTAAGAGACATAAAGAAATTATAACATGGTAATGGGGGAGAGTTGCTGATAGATATGGCAACATTAATAGAAAAGCCATCAGAGGATGCATACCCATGGAGGTGACATTTGAGATGAACTGTGCATGATAGGAAGGACTTGGCTAAGCAAAGATATGGGAGGAGAGGGTCCCAGACAGAAGGAACATCAGGTGCAAGGACTCTAAGCTGGGCATGAATTGGAAAGTCTAAAGTCTATAAAGATCAGTGTGGATGGAGTGGAGTGATGGGGAGGGGGGAATACATGAAATGTGATTAGGGAAGCAGGCAGAGTCTGAATCACTCAGGGCCTCATGGGTCATGATGCCCAGTTTGGATTTGATTCCAAGGATAGTAGGAATTCCCTGTTGGGTTTACCACTCTACCTTCTAAAATTTGCCTTAGTTTCCCTTGTTTCCTTGCTGCCTACTTCTTCCCAAAGTGACTGGTGCCCAGAGAACTGATTAGATCTCTGGTGCTTTAGAACCATCCATTCTGTGCTGTCACTGCCCTCCCCAATTTTACCTCTCCCTTTGAGGCTCTGAGTGGGAACTCTTCATTGCTCTAAGCAGAGGGGCTTGCCTAGGATTTGGGTACTAGGTCAGAAAAGGACTCCCCCTGAAAGGAAAGGCAACATTAATCTTCCTGGAGGAGAGAATTGCACTTTCTTGCAGCGGTCCCCCTATAACAGCTGCCTGAAGATGCAGCTGTTAAGGTGGGGGTGTGTCTGAATGCCAGATGGGGAAATATCTCCAGGAAGGCATCCATGGTAGAGAGAGTTCATGGGAGAGTCCCCATAGTACCACTAATTTCAACATGCACCTCATGAGGAAATGTCAGGATGGTGGAAGCTTTTGATGTCTGATGAGGAGTTTTGAAGAGGCGAGTTAGGTATGTGGGGTTTCTCTGTGTGTTCAAGGGACAGAGCCTGTGTAGAGGCTTTGAGTTGTTAAAAAGGCAGTCTCCAAAGTGTAGTGTGGATGTTTTGTATTCTGTCAGAGTAGGGGTAATATGTCCTACAGAGCTCTCTAGCTTCCCTTTCTCAGATTCTCTGTGCATTATACTGTCTTCTTATTGCCAAAAATTTGTATCATGCTCTCCAGTTCACAAAAAAAATTCAACTATTATAAAAAACAATGCTAAGTAGAAAATATTGTTCTCTGTTGTATAGATAAGAAAATCCAGGCCCAAATAATTAAATTGTAAGAAGCTATGAACCTAGATTTGAATGAATGCAGTTCATCTTTATTTTCTCATTTTTAGATTTGTTTAGTGGGTTCAATTTCTTTCCTGGAGACCAGAATAGTGGGCCCAAGTATCCTGGTTGTTGGATAAGTCCATTCTGACATCATTTATTAATAACTTGGTGGTCCAGGTTATTAGTCTGTTATTTTTTGTGTGTGTGAGTTTGGCTGTTATGAAACAGTCCCCAGAGGCTGGACAAACTGACAGAATGAAGGTACTGTACAATGCAGACCTTGGACTATGGTGATCATACCAAAGTGTAGACACTGTTACAAGGGCTGGGTGGAAAAAAGTTGGCTGATCTTTTCCAAACTGTTTTAACTGCAAGATTGCTGAAATATTTCCACTTTGTCTAGAGCTGCTTGAAAAAGAGCAAATAACTCTAGTTTAGCTTAGCCAGTTTTCCAGCTGGAGATGCATAATGGCAAAAGGAACTGATTAAAATGAGGTGGTGGTTTAAAAACTAGGAGCCAATTGACCTTAACTATTTCTTCCAGCTTTTACATGTCATTTTGAAGCTATGGGTAAATGATATGCTGACCTCAGCTCTGGAGAGGTATTATACATTGTTCATGTGGTCATGATTCTCACCCATTTTCCTTTCATAATTCTCAGTTGGGGGAATAATTACTGCCCAGGGATCTTGCTTTTTGGGTATTATAATGTGATTCACTGAAAAGCCTGGTCTGTCTGTCCTTCCATCTTCCTTCCTTCCTTTCTCCTTTTAATGTCTCTTTGTTTAGAAGAAAAAATCAATTTTTGAATTGATTTCAAATTGCATTTGAATTTGGAAAATTAAAACAGATGAACAGCAAAATGCCATTATTTTTAGAACTCATAAAACAAAGCCTGGTTGACTTGGGGTTTTGACTATTCGTTCTTATAACAAATGGCTCCTTTAAGTTGGCACCAAAGTCAATACTAATGGTTATCATGATTAAGTACAGCTCCCTTGGTGTTCATTTCCTGCTCTCTGGCTTCCCTCCATTCTGTCTAAGGCACACACATGGATTCTATAAAGTCAAGTGTCCCTAAGATACAGATAGGCCAAGGAGAAAAAGTTTGTAGATGGCACTTCCATCTCCCTTTCTGTGTCTTCCCTCTACTTAATCACTTAGTGTCCTAGCTTCACCAGGGTCCCCAATGCAGTTTCCCCCTCCACTGGTCTTCACATACTCTCTAGAAGTCATTTGAGCTTAAGACATTTGAGGTTCTCCTCCCATCACCCCTCTTCCTGAAGCTGCTTGTTCTGGGACCCATCCTCTTAGCAACCTGCTCTCTGCCAGGTAATGATAAGGTCAAATGCTCACATTAATGTTTCATAATGTTTTTCAATGTATTATGTCTCTGTGACAGCATTAATCCAAGGGTGTGAATGATGGTGGGGTTATCAGGTACCTGTGGTAGGCAGTTTCCAAAGAAAGCAGAGGTAATTTTTTGGGTACCTCACATAATACTAAAATAATTCATATTTGTATTGGACTCTACATTTTATCAAGTACTTATTCATTAGCTTATTTTTTCCTCCAACTGTATTGTGAGGTAGGTAATATTAATTTATATAAAAATTAGGAAACTGAGGCTCAGAGAGGTTAAGCAATTGGCCTGATGTCACACCACTAGTAAACTATTAAGCTGAAACAAAAATCCAGCTCCCTTGGCTTGAAATTCCCTGTGTTTTCTGCTGTGCCACACTGTCTCATAATCATTAATTTCAAGAATTTTCTTGAGCACTAATTGTGTACAGACCTGTGGAGGATACAGGGTTGAGTGAAACAGACATAGCCATGTCTTCACTGGGTTTTTTATATTCTAGTATGTAGAAAATATAAATAAGTGGAGATATAGACACAATAGGAGTGAATGAATCTATTTTTAAAATTACAAATCATGAGAAATGCTATAAGAGAAAGCTGATGTAAGAAATATTGGTGGGGGAGCTACTTCAGATAGGTATTTTGGAGGAAGTAACATTGGCCTGAGGACCAAGAAGGAGCTAGTAATGAGGGGTGGGAGGGAAAGACCAGTCTAAGAAGAGGTTGTGCAAAAGGCCTTGAGGCATGTGCATAGTACACAAGTGGTTGCATGCCTCTCTCACTCCATATCCTCAGGGGCCATGTTCTGTACACATAGATGCTATTAGTACTTGGTATGAAGTCTCATCGGGCATTGTCACATTATTATGCCAACCACACACACCAGCTCCCTTATATACTGGGTATATTTCCTGCTTACTTTAAGAATACCCATAGAAACTAGGATGATTTTTCACTAGAACTTCACCAGGTTTACTTTGGACATTGGGTATTTCCTTCAAGTTGTATCTCTAGCCTCACCTGCCATTTTTTTTTTACAAATGCTGTGTCCCAAATATGAGATTTTGGATGGCTCAGGCAAACCCATCCCCACTGCTGGAGACAGCTCATAAAGGCTACACTGACAAGGGAACACCAGAATGTGACCAGGTGGAATTTTGAGTGTGAAGAACAGCATAGTAAAGAACAGATTGTGTGTTCTGGGTTTGCAAGAAGAGAGGATTTTGGCATCTTTTGCCAAGGGGCTTCTATCATGCTAAGACAAATGGGAGCCTTACACTTAGCAGGTACTCAGTGTTTTAATAATGAAGGAATCTTAGGTTAAATTGTCAACTCTTACTCACTCATGGTTAGCTTTTTCTGGAGGTTTCTAAGTGAAACACTTATTTAATTTATACTCATCTGTGTGCCCCTCCCTGTACCAGGTCTTGTGATAAATGCAGAAGTGTCACCATCATAGTCCCTGCTTTTAAGGAGGATGAAGCCTACCTGAGTAGACAAAGCATGAAATTTTAACAATTAGAGAAGAAAAAAGTTGAACAGCCTTCAAATACTAGGTATTGGCATAGAGAAGCACATAAGAGTACAGGAGAGGAGAGGAATTTCCTGGAAGTTGTCATATTGGACAAGGAGCTTGAGGGAATCCATAGGAATTGAATTCATGGAGAGAAAATACAAAAGGACATCCCAGGAGGGAAGTGTTGTTATGCTCTGGATATAGTCAACTGGCCTTTTGGAGGTGGGATCCATGTTGCTGCACATGCAGACTGACTCACAGATATAAATGGCTCAAGGAGAGAATGTGCTGATAATGTCCTAAGGCAAGAAGTGTGAAGTGCTTTTGTTTTTTTTTCTGTTTTACTCATCCTCCTCAGGTTCTATATTGCATTTTGAGATTTGTGGTCTCCCTTCATGGAAATGTTTAAAACTTGTTTGTAGTCACATGTACCTAGATACTAAGTTTGGTGGTGGTGGTGGTGGTGGTGGTGGTGGTGGTGAGTATGTATGTGTTTTGGGGGAATGATGTGGTTGGAGTTCAAGATTGCTTTCTTTACTTGGACATTCCACCAGGATGACTATGAACATAACACTATCCCTCAAAGGTGTGGACCTGTTATGAGCAGAGGGTGGAGTTGGAGTGAACATAATTCAGGTTTGAGGAGGGAAAGGAGATTGGGAGGGGACTGTTACCACAAGTGAAGAAACTCAGAGCACAACTAAGAATACTACCCATCAGCCTTAGAGCCACTCACCAATGCTATGGGGATACATAAGCAGCAGGACATGGTCTGTGCCCTCAGAAACCATCTGGTATAGATACAAAGACCCAGTGCACAAATGGAAATAGCATCAGATGGCAGGGTTGACAGACATTCCATGTAGTTCCATAGCAAATATAGGGAGGCGGATGGGATTGGGTAAAAGGATGGTTTTTTAATCATTAGAACTGTGCAACAGTGAATGCATTGCTGCACCATGGCATACTGAGATTGCTCCCAGGAGAGGTGTTCAAAGGTGGGATGCCTCTCAGTCTAGGATGTTGAAATCCAGAATATAGATGACATGGCCTGCAAGCCTAATCCTTCCTCTTAGAGTCTGGGAGTTTGTAGCTTCATACCTTTTAAATGACCTGCACTTAGAGGACCATGTAAGCTACCCATGAGGAGAACAAAGCCTTGACCAGTAGATTGGAAGGGATCACTAGACTAAGAATTCATCCCTGAGCTCTGCAGTGGGATTTGAGCCTGACTAAGAAGAAAGGCTGTAGTACCATAGGCAGTACTGATGTCACTGTTTCAGGGCTGGTCTAGGAAAGTGGTTTCAGCCATTTCCCTTCATAGTAGGTGTCAGCCAAATGTGTGGCAAGTCACCTCACCCTAGGAGGCACTTTTATGCCCAAATACAAGGGAAGCACTAGAACTAAAACATCACCTGAGGGAACCAACTGCTGGTTTAGGTCTGTAAACCTTCCCATCCAGCTAATTAGGAAGGTCTGATGGAAAGTGGCAGAGGGAAATTAAAAAAAAAAAAAAACAGAAGAAGCAGCTTTAACCATGGCAACCTCCCACCAACTCCACTAAAGGCTAAGGCCTGGGCCTTAACACTCCTGTGAGGAAAATGAGGCTCAGAGAACTTTGGAGACACTTCCCAAAGTCTTCTGAACTGAATTTTGGGTTCCATCCCTGGTATCAGATTTAGGTTCCACAGGCTTTAAAAGTTTCTTCTTAATGGTCTTAGGGGGCCAGGGCTCCATAGAAAGCAAAAATCACTTCCCCCCTTTCATTACTCCAGAGTGAACTTCATGGGAATAGGCTGAACTGCCCTAGAGGAAGATAAGCTATTAAGTTTCATAGAGGTCTCAGGGTATGTGATAAGGAGGCAGAGAAGCCAAACAGACCTGCTCTTTGCTGATGCACTTGTTGGCCAAGGTCTGGTTTTCCATCGGGTCTAAACGAATTACCGCAATGATTCATATTCATGGTTGATCCAATTTAGATTTCCATTGCTAACAGAAGTCCCAAGGGACTCACTTGGGGATGAAGTAGATAACTAGATTCTGCAATCAGCCTCAAAGCAAGAGATACAACATTTAACAAAGCCTACTGTTCCTCTAGCCTAATGGTTAGATGTATCCTGGCTCATCTTAGCAGCAATTTATACCTTTATGGCTCTGCCACTAGTCATACAATTGGTTTCCTTCATGCTCCACCTCTTGTAAAGGATGTGTTCAGTATGTGGGTATGAGGTAAGACAGCCTTATATTTAACCTCAATAGTAAACTGCCCCAGAACTTGACTTCCATCAACCAAGTGCCTTAGGGTCTTCAATTCTGGCTTGAAGTAGCAATAGCAGCTACTTTGGGCTCATTTTCCCTGGCAGGGGATCTTACAGACTGTCAGGACATTCAAGACCATTCTGGCATTGTTCAGGATCAGTGAGGGCTGCCTCTGCTCCAACTTGGGATAAACCTTTTTCTACTTTGATAGAAAGGGACTTGACATAGTAACTGCTTGGGACCAGGTGTGGTGTGTATAGCACTTGCAGCAGATTACTTTTGCCAGGGCCTGGGAAATACACAAGAGTACAGGTGCAATTTGGTTACACTTTTCATAGAATTTCAAAATCCGAGGCTTCAAAGGCTCTGGTGCATACCTCTGTTGTCATCTTCATCATTCTGGGCTCTCCCTCTCTGTCTTATTTTCTCCTTGTTGAAATATGTTTCTAATCTTCCAGGTCTTTCAAATGCATCGGTGTTTCCTGCTTCAGTGGTCCCAGTGGAGTCACTCATCCTGTATTTAATGTATCCTGCACTTTACATGGGTCTGTTAATTACTACCTCCTCACTCTGAATTTACTAATTTATTGATCAAATTTCTTTTTATGCATGTTTTATTTTGTATGTGCAAATAATTTATATGGATCAATTTTATTGACCCACTCCCACTCTTGCCTCCCGGGATACTTCCCCAAACTGTAATTAAGTCTCTGGGAAATCTCTTTGTTTAATGGGGAGCCTCTTTCTGTCTTCCTTTTGTAACCATTGATAGCATCTGAGTACTCTGGGCTAAGGTGGGTCTAATCACACTCTCAAGCAGGTGGATATTTAAAAGGGCAATTACAGTTGGGAACTAGGGCAGGGGATCTCAAAAGTGTAGTCCCTAGACCAGATTCCTCAGATTCACCTGGGAACTTTTTAGATAAGCAGATTCTGACACTCTATCCCAGAACTACTGAATTGGAGAGTAGGGGTGGGACCTAGCAATCTGTGTTTTACCAAGTTCTTCAGGGATTCTGATGCATGCTAAAAATTGACAACCAGCATTCTAGGTAGGACTTATCAGCTTCGGGATTATTGGCATTTTGTGCTGAATGATTTTTTGTTCCAGGGGCTGTCCTGTGTGTTGTATGGTATTTAGCAGTCCACTGGCCTCTATCCACTGGATGCCAGTGGCTCCCCACACTGTGACAACCCAAAATGTCTCCAGACATTTCCAGATGTCTCCAGGGGGACAAGTCATTCCAAGTTAAGAATGATTGAATTAAGAAGAGTTCAATCTACCCTCTTTCCTCTCTAAAACTGTCTCCTCTTTATTTTACTTGGGGATTCATACATCAGATAAAAGTAACTAAGAATAAGTACTTCATGGTCTCTAGCATATTACCTTGTTTTGTTCTGTGTTTCATGCATATATATTTCCTAACTCCAAATCTTTTTTGTCTTGGGCTTAGGCAGATAATAAGCCCAATGCCTGATTGGTTTTAACAGTTTTTTTTAACCACCCACATTAATGCCCAGTTTCCTGGCCTTTGTACAAAATGCCTTAACTTTTCCAGAGTGATCTGATCTTTCTTTCCTCCAGAGACCTGAAAGCATTTCCATTCTGTTAAATGTGAGCAGGTGGGGGAATTCAGACAATGCTATCACTGAGGAGGGGAGTGGGAGTAATGACTCATATTCCTGTCCCTGTTGAGAGCATCCAAATGCCCAAGTGCCACTGTGAAGAGGACAGGTGAGAGTTAGTTAGTACTTGTATCTAGAGTAAGTGGGTTAGGCTGAATTAATTTGCCTTTGGACAGAAATCTTTCCTACTGAAACATGCTCCTTTGAATATCTACCCCCTTCCATCCCTCTTCCATACCCAGTCCATGGCAAGCCTGCCCTTTACTCTTATGCTTGAATTACTCCATCTTTACTTCTAATGAAGCGCAACTTAAGTATAGGAGGCAAGAATGCAGACTGAAGGAGATGCTGGGTGTATGGTAATGCCACTGTTAACTTCAGCAGCTGGTCCATTCAGAGAGGCATCAGTTGGAGGAGTAGTCATGGAAACTTGCCTCCTCCCACCACACAAATGGGATGGGGCATTTAGGTTTTATTTCCACCAGGCAAATCTGGGAGATGCAATATCTGCTTCTGAGCAGTACCTATAAGGCCACAGGGCATCCCTCCCCTGCCCCCCATAACCAGGCAGCCAATTAAAAGGTAGCCAGCTGGAAGGCTTTCTAGAGTATCAATCTAGACAGGGCCTAAAACATTACTGGAATAAACCAGCAATATAGTGCCAGTTTATTCAGGTTTCCATATATGACTTCACATAACTAGACATGCAGATTGATTTTGTTCCTTCAAAAGTAGACAACATCCTCAAGAGAAAATTAGAAAGACAAACCCAACAAACAATAGCATCACAAACAAACTCACTTTAGAGTCATAGCTGAAATTCTGACACTGAATTATGTTTGACATAATGTTGGCAATGGCAATAAAAGATTTATTAACTAAACTTTAAACCCTTTAGTATGACTCTTGAGACATTGTTTCATTCAGAAATTTGAAAAGAAAAAATGGAGAGCAAGAATGAAGAAAAATAGAAAACATGCTGCTGAAATAAATTCCGCCAGTGGGAGTAAATTAATAAATGACTATTTTCTTTTCTTAATATTTTATTGATTATGTTATTACAGTTGTCCTATTTTCCCCCCTTTGCCCCTCTCTACCCAGCCTGCCCCCACTTTCAATATTCTATCCCCACACCATTATCCATGTCCGTGGGTCCTTCATGTATGTTCTTTGAAATGACTGTTTTCATGGATACTAATCAGTTTTACCCACCACCACTAAATTAATGTTAAACAAATATTTAAAAAGCATGCCCAAAGTGTACTAAGCCTGAACCTCAAGCTTTACTTAGGTTTTCAGAGAACATTTAAAAATGTACTTCATTCATTGGCTCCAGAAAATAAGCATTTTAGGCCCCATCTATTCTCTAAATGCTTGCACTATGCCTTGTTCTATGTGCAGCTGTATTTTTAGGCACTCTTGGGTTTCTGTCTTGGCTGTCCATTTTCACCTTGTTTTCTGTAGACTTGGTAGGCTGATTCCCACATAATCAGCCAGTAGGAATTGCTCCACACTCCCATTGTTAGAAATTCTGTGCACGCGCACCTATAGCAGCAATGAATCTCAGTCTCAAATTGAGGTGCACATAAAATGCAGGTTTCTTACTATTCTTTAAGTTGTGGGAAAAAAGAGTGCAGGCTCAGACTTTTTAATTAAGCCTTGCTGTTTATACAAATTGTGTTACAGAAAGAAGTAGAGAAGTACTCACCAGCCAGAGGCTGAGCCCCACCATAGCCCTGATCCTTATGTCAAAACTGCAGGTTGTCATTTGTATATGAGTACAACCTAAGACCCTTTCCCAAGAATTGTCTTGTGATAGTAGTGGATAAGGATCTTTTGTGATCCTCAGATGAAGATGGTGAGAACTTGTGTTGTTCATGGTGTAAGAAGTTGTTATACGTAAGTTAGCAAACTTCCAAAGGGCTTTTAAAAGTGGTGCTGGTAACATCCATTTGAAAGGGGGGGTTAACTGTGTTTGTCTAGGGAAATACGAGTTCTATCATTTTGCTGACGCATTTGGCACAGGACAATGCCTGTTAATGGAGGAACTAATTTCTCTCTCATATTCTATCCTCTAGATCTTGAATCCAAACAATTTTACCAATATATTAACTTGGCTATGAAAATACTTCACCAAGGATTGCACTTGCTCGCCATCACCATAACAGACATTCTGCAGAGATGGACAAAGCAGGAGGCAGGAAAGAAAGCCGTTCCTGGTGGGTGATGGCAAACTATAGTGGTAAGCAAGGTGAATATAGTTAAGAAGACTCTGGTATTAGCTCAGTTATACCCTAGTTCATATATTTAGTCCTGAGGTTATCTGCCCATTCCTTTCTTTGGGAATTCACTGTAGTCTACACCTCAGTGACACATGGATGCCAGAAATGACCCTCCTTGTCCTTCTAGGCTAAAGATGCCATGGGCTTTGGAAATGTAGGGGCTCCCATCAAGGCTTTGAGATCTTAAATGTGTCTCTGTTTTGTAGAAGATTTATGTTCTCCCTGTTTTTATGGGCTTGTGGCTTGAGTCCTTGGTGCTCTGGTTCACAGGTGAGACAGGCTTGTGATTAGATATATGTTTCTATTGGGTGATCTGGAGCCCACACAGCTATGTGGATGTACTATAGACTGAATGTCTGTGTCCTCCTTGTGTTAAAATCTAAGCCCCAGTGTGTGTGTGTGTGTGTGTGTGTGTGTGTGTGTGTGCAGATTGGTCCTTAGGAAGGTGGTTAGGTCACAAAGATGGAACCCCCATGAACTGAATTAGTGTCTTTATAAAAGAGACCCCAGAGAGCTCCCTTACCTCCTTCTACCATGTGAGGACACAATGAAAAGATTGCTGTCTATAAACCAGGAAATATGTCCTTACCAAACACTAAATCTGCTAGAGTCTTGATTTTGAACTTCCCAGAGTCCAGAATTGTAAGAAATAAATGTTTACTGTTTTATTTCTCCCAGTCTATGGTATTCTGTGATTTTAGCCTGAGCTGATTAACATAGGGTGGCTCTAGGGAACTTTATAAGACCTGGCGCCTCTGAGTTTGAGGTGCTTTCTTCTCTGGAATTTCTTTTTTTAAAGATTTTATTTTTAGACAGACAGAAAGGGAGGGAGAAAGAGAAGGAGAGAAACATAAATGTGTGGTTGCCTCTCATGCACCCCCAACTGGGGACCTGGCCTGCAACCCAGGCATGTGCCCTGACTGGGAATTGAACCAGCAACCCTTTGGTTTGTAGGCTGGCACTCAATCCATTGAGTCACACTAGCTATTTCTTCTCTGGGATTTCTTTTTATAGACATCTACTGCCTGGCATAGATATCTTGGTGTGGAGTCCAGTGTTGTTCTGGCAGCCTGAGCTCATTCTGAAAGGAGATGTAGACATTTGCTTGAATAACAATAATTTCTTAATTAAAAAAATAAAAAAAATTAAAGCTATAAAACAAACAAGCATTGCAATGTATCCATCAACATTTGAGTGAAAACTCTTAACTAATAGCTGAAGGACAGTTGTGTGTAGATTGAATTGTGACTTTTAGCTCACAAGTTTATCATAATTTGAAGGGCCTTAGGCCATGGAAGGCCTGTTTTATGGCAAAACATACTGAAATTTTCAGACTGTAAGACATACTAGATCATAAGACACACCTAAGTTTTAGAGGAGGAAAATAGGAAAAAAAAAATTTGAAGCAAAGATTGTGGTAAAATATTTAATAACATAAATAACATAGGCCGCGGCCTACCCCCCTACAGTGAGCCAGGTAAGCTACATTCAGACTATAAGATGTACCCCCATTTTCCTCCCAAATTGGGGGCATGCATCTTATAGTCCAAAAAATATGATACTTAGTCCTTGCTTAATGTCTCAGATTTTGTTTTGTTTCTACTTTGCCAGAGCTTTGAGAGTAGTAAATAATGTGTGTTCTAAATTTGATTTTTTTCCATCTTTATGTTGGATATTTTGTCCCATAAAATAAAAACCTTGGTTTCAGTTCACATTAAGAAAAAATTCCACAGGGATGAATGTATTCCTGGAGCGATTTTCAAAAACAATGGAATAGCACCATCCTTATGGCAGAGGAAAGCCCTGGGCCATCCAGAAAAAAGGCACACTACAACTAAGACATGGGGATATCCTTCTTCTTGGAATCAGTCAATAAAATCAATCTGTAGGTAGTGCAATGTCCTTCAACTTCAGTTGTGTCCTGTATAACATTTGCACCAGCTTCCCTGCATTATAAGCAGCACAAAGAAGGTAGCAAATACACACTGACAATGCTATATTGGAATATCTCAGTATCACTTCAGCATTTTAAATTGATCCTATTATATCCTCCAATTTACCCATATGTGCTCTAAGTGGGATGCTGGGCTAGGACAGGAAGGGAGGATGTAGAAGCCATAAGATTCCCCTCTGGGTATAGGGAACAGGGTCTAGAGAAGGCAGGCTGCTGTACAAGCAGGCTTTCTCTTAGTGAGGCCCTATTGTAATGAGAGAGGTAGGACATGGGGAAACAACTGAGTGGCATGTGCTGTGGGCTGATAGCCTGCAAGTAGTGTTAACAGCTGCATCATCTCATACATGTTCATTTTGAGTATTCTAGCTTTCTGATCTATCAAACAAATCTGCCTGGGAACTAAATTTTTGTAATTGTTCAAGTACAGTTGTCTCCATTTTCCCCCACCACTCCCCCCTGCCCCACCCATCTCCACCTCCTACCCTTGATCCTATCCCCTTTGGCTTTGTCCATGTGCTCTTTATTCGTGTTCCTTGATGACCCTTCCTGTATTTTCCTCTATAATCTGTCTCCTCTCTCCCCTCTGGCTACTGTCAGTTTGTTCTTTATTTCCATATCTCTGGTTCTGTTTTGTTTGCTTGTTGTTTTGTTGATTAGTTTCCCCTTATAGGTGAGATCATAGGGTATTTGTCTTTCACCACCTGGCTTACTTCACTTAGCATAATGCTTTTCAGTTCTATCCATGCTGTTGCAAAGGGTAGGAAGTCCTTCCTTCTTTCTGCTGTGCAGCATTCAATTCTGTAAATGTAGCACAGTTTTTTGATCCATTCATTAACTGATGGACACCTAGGTTGCTTCCAGCACTTGGTTATTGTAAATTGTGCTGCTATGAACATTGGAATGCATAGGTTCTTTGGATTGGTGTTTCAGGATTCTTAGGATATAATCCCAGCAGTGGAATTGCTGGGTCAAAAGGCAGTTCCATTTTTAGTTTTCTGAGGAAATTCCATACTGTTTCCCACAGTGGCTGTACCAGTCTGCATTCCTACCAAGAGTGAACTAGGGTTCCTTTTCTCCACAACCTCTCCAACACTTGTTGTTTGTTGCTTTGTTTATGATGGCCATTCTGACTGGTGTGAAGTGGTATCTCATTGTGGTTTTAATTGGCATCTCTCTAATGGCTAGTGATGCTGAGCATTCTTTCACATATCTCTGGGCCCTCACAGTATGTCCTCCTTGGAGAACTCTCTGTTCAGGTCCTTTGCCCATTTTTTTGGGGGGTTGTTTTCCTGAAGTGGAGTCCTGTGAGTTCTTTATATATTTTGGAGATCAAACCCTTGTCCGAGGAATCATTTGCAAATATGTTTTCCCATACAGTTGGTTCCCTTTTCATTTTGCTGATGTTTTCTTTAGCTGTGCAGAAGGTTTTTTATTTTGATGAAGTCCCATTTGTTTATTCTTTCCTTTATGTCCCTTGCTCTAGGGGACATATCGGTGAAAATATTGCTGTGAGAAATATCTGAGATTTTCCTCCCTATGTTCTCCTCTAGGACTTTTATGATATTACAACTTATATTTAAGTCTTTATCCACCTTGAATTTATTTTTGTGTATGGTGTATGTTGGTGGTTGAGTTTCAATTTTTTACATGTAGCTGTCCAGATTTCCCACCACCATTTGTTGAAGAGGCTCTATTTACTCCATTGTATGCTCGTCCCCCCTTTGTGGAATATTAATTGACCATAGAGACTTGGGTTTAGTTCTGGGCTCTTTATTCTGTTCCATGGATCTATGTGTCTGTTCTTATGCTAGTACCAGACTGTTCTGATTACTGTGACCTTGTAATATAGTTTGATATCAGGTATTGTGATTCCTCCTACTTTGTTCTTCTTTCTCAAAATTGCCGTGACTATTTGGGATCATTTATGGTTTCATATACATTTTTAAAATATATATTCTAAATTTTAAAAATTATATAAATTGGTAAAAATTACAAGCCTAAGCATGTTAAATGTTTTAATACTATTTAATAAAGAAATCAATAAGATTTCATTTTGAAATCATGACTCCAAATTAATTACACATTTAAAATTAGATTTGTGAGGTTGTCACTAACAGGGCAAATTCCTTCATGTATCACAAGTAATACGTGAGGATATTTACCACCACAGATTTAGATCTGGAGGTTGACTAAATTCTCATTTATGACACCATAGAATATCTTCAACCTTATTTGTGGTTGATCTGTAAGTGATTCCATATCTTAAGAGATGAATGATCAGTTTTTTAGCCTACTTCCCTGGATTAAATTTTTATACATTACATAATACATTTGCAACTTCCATCCCAGTTGATAAAACCTTATGATATAGTAATGTACACTCCTCACACTAAAGAACTTGGAGAAAGACAAATACCATATGATCTCACCTTTAACAGGAACCTAAACAACAAAACAAACAAACAAGCAAAATATAACCAAAGACACTGAAAGAGAGAACAGACTGACAGTGTTCAGAGCGGGGAGGGGAGGGAATTTCAGGGGAAAAGGGGAAGGGTATACAGGAACAAGTATAAAGGACACATATACAAAAACTAGGGGTGGGTGGAAATGGGAGGGAGGAGGGGAAGGCTGGGTGGGTGGGTTGGGATGGGAGTAAAAGACAGAAAACTGTACTTGAACAACAATTAAAATAAAAAAAATTAAAAAAGAAAGAACTTGAAAATTGGTCGGGTCCCGAGATATGTTAACACTTTTTTCATTCATTCATATTCTGATGATATAAATCTTAAGCATATTTAAATTTGTACCCAGTCGAGTTCTAAATATTTTACCTGGAGTTGTCTGATTTGAGACCACAGTTTATGGGCCACTCTGATATTTCCCTGGAGTCAGAAAATACCCTTCAACTGATGTAGTTATCATTCTAATTTTTATATTTTCCATTTATATAATAAATTAATAATGTTTTATGAATGAGAAATAAGCCTCCACAGAAGTGCATTCTATTATATTCTCCTTCCTTAAGAATCATTTTTTTTTTTTGTGTATTGTATGGAAGTATGGCTTTTCATTTATTTAATCAATTATAGTCATTATTCTCTTTTTAAAAAATCACTTTATTGAGGTATGACATGCAAAATTATTACAATTTTGGCCAGTAGGGGTGTCTCTTAAAATTGCTCCTATGTCTTTCTCACACGACCCACAAATCATTCAAAGTTTTTTTTTCTGGTACAACAAAATTTTTCAGACTCATCCCTTTGTTCCTCAGACATGAAGTCATTCATTTGTTCAAGGAGCCTTGGTTCCTTTTAGTGGAAAAACAGTGTCAGAGACCAGAATCTGAGCACTAGGGGGCACTGTGGGGGTTTCATTGCTCTTGAGTCATTTTAATGAACAGGACTGGAAAAGATTTTTGCATTTTCTTGTTTCATATTGACATTTCCAAATCTTTTCTTATGGTTCAGAATTCCTAACTGAATTTTTGATTCCTAACATAATAAATACAATTACTCATATAATATTAAAAAAAACAGTAAGTTCAAGATTTTTAGTACATTTCCTTTTGTTCTTATCTGTATCCCACTAAAAATGGTCAGTCAGATTTCTTTATTCTAAAATCACTCTTAGCTCCTCTTTCTGTGTGGTTAAATAAGAATTTTTCTGATAGTTTCATTCAATTATCTGTTTGCTTTCAATCTGTAGGCCTTAACTTTCAGCACTTGATATTTCTTAGTTTTTAGAAAGTGAAGGCCTCTACTACTATTTTCTTGGTGAAGTTAAAGGCAAGGGAAGGGTTCATGTACCTATCTATCTGAAGATGAGGGTAAATTTCAGATGCTCAGTTTACAAGGTTCTGCTTCATATATAATGGTGCAAAATTCATGTATATGATTTTTGGCTGAATAAACCAATTCTGACTCCTATTGTTTAAATTATAGTGGAACTTCACATTTTCAAGTTTTTAGTTCTATTGAATTCTTCCTTTATCTTAAAACTATTTAATTTCTTCCTTTCCTTTCTGAGCTACATGCTCTTCTCCTTTTTATAATATTGCAACATTTTTCTTAAAGTTAAATATATTATACTATGTATTGTTAACCAAAGTTTGCAGTCTATAAAATCATTTTTCCAATTAGTATTATTTTAATGCAATAATATTCATTATCTTTTAATTTTCTACTGTGGATCAAGATGATACCTAGAATACAAAAAGGTAAAAGGATTAAGCCCACAACAGCATGGTGGTTAACAGAGGAAAAGGGGGGTAGAGGGAGGTAGAAGAGGGTAAACGGGGGATAAATGGTGATGGAAGGAGACTTGATGGGGTCGTAAACACACAATACAATATACAGATATTGTATTATAGAATTGTATACCTAAAAGCTATATAATTTTATTAATCAATGTCCCCCAGTAAATCCTTTTTTACTTTTATTTTTATGTTTTACAGTTGTTCCAGTTGTTTTGCCCTTCATCCACCTCCACCTGGCCCAGTTCCCACTTCCATAGTCAATTCCCACCATGTTGTCCATATCCATATGTCCTTCATCTATGTTCCTTACTTGACTAATCCCTTCACCTTCTTTCAAACAGTCCCCCCTCTTACCCACTTACTACTGTCAGTCTATTGCATGAGTCTATGCCTCTGGTTCTATTTTGCTCATTAGTTTATTTTGTTCATTAGATTCCTCTTATAGGTGAGATCATATGGTATTTGTCTTTTACTGGCTGGCTTATTTCACTTAGCATGATGGTGTTCAGTTCCATTCATGCTGTTGCAAAATGTAGGGACATCTCCTTTTTTCTGCTGCATAGTATTCCATTGTGTAAATGTACCACAGTTTTTTAATCCACTCATCTGATGGGTACTTAGACTTTTTCCAACTCTTGGCTACTGTAAGTAGCACTGTTATTCACCCAGTAAATTTAACACAAATTTAAAAAATAGAATTCCATATGGTTCTGAAGGTTTTTGCCCCAAACCCTCTTTAGATTCATGGTTCACAATTCAGATTTTACTTTGTATATATTACAAATGTGCTTATTTAATTGTATACATTCCTATTGTATAATTTCAGTTTCCTAGAGGCTTTTGGATAAATAATACCTTAATGCTATATGAATTCAAATTATTAAAAGACAATTAAAATGTGAGAAAATATAACTAGAGTATATAAAAATAGAATATAGTAATTAGTGGAAATGTGTTCTTAAAATTTACTGTAGATTTGAAACATTTCCAGGTATCTGTATCTGCCAGAATTGATGAGACCAGTTTAGAATTATAATAATTTCCATGGAATCACAAGGTTTATATTTTATTTACATAAATCTCTAGATATTTTCATTTCAGTGCAGCAGTTCAGATCCTTTCATGGGATCAAATATACCATGCCCCCATTCCCAATTTTGCTTTTGTAATGCTGTATGAAATTGCGTTCTTTAATATTAAGGTAAACCAAAAAACATTCTATTTTTATTATAATGATGTACTTTTTGATCACTTTTTGGAATTTAAAAAGTATTAAGTACCAAATTCCCACATAAATTATGTTTTTAAAAAAAAAAAAAAAAAAAAAAGATTAAAAATGAATATTTTATACCAGAAAAGAAAAGCTTCAAGGTGAACTGAGTCATTAACACAAGATTTTTTCCATATGCTGTTGTCCATCTCTGTCTTTTCTGGCACTTCCTATTAGGGAATTGGTGTACTTATCTCTGTTGTCCCTTGGACTGAGGAGAACCCACAGGGAGATCATCTAGTCTAGAGACAGAAGAGTACAACCCGATTATCTGAGGTCCTAATGGGGAATATTCATGATAAAACTACACTGACAGGCTAAATTACTACCTGAAATGGCCAAGACTTTCTGAGCTGAACTCAGATATACAAGATTACTAGGCAGCAGAGAGGAGGTGAGGAGGAAGGATGAGGTCTTACTAGGTGTACACTTGCCCTGCATCTTCTCAGCCATCCCCATCATTCATTGTGGATTTGTGCTGTATTTTCTTCTATAGGGTCTTGCTGTCTAATTGGCCTGCAACTTAAAAGTTGGGGCCTCTGGACTCCTCTATTTTGAAGATCTACAGATCTCATTCTCTGGTGTCTTGCTGCTGCCCTGAAGGCCAGGTCAGGAGCTGAGATAAAAAGTGCCCCTCTCCCCTATTCTTATTTCCCCCAGCTCGGAAAAAAACTGTTTCCCTTTGTAGTTCAAGCTAGGACAGTTTGTCTTTATAAGTGAATCCCCTTCTCCTAAGGGCTTCTGCTTTGGGAACTTAAAAGCCAGAATGATCAGCCAGCTAGTTCTGTTTTCCACTCTGCCACATCTCTCTTCTGAGACATGAGACAACAAGCACAAAGCAATTCCTTGCTTTAATGAAAGTAAGGGGAGGGGGAAATGCCAGAAGAAATCCACTCCCACCTCCTAGATCGATAATAAAAAAATACTAACACAGTCACACTTCTAACCAAGCCCAGGCTCTTAAGAAATGAAGGCTGTCAGAAGGGATTGCATATGGGCTCTGAAGATTCTGTAAGAGCAGTGTTAGGAGTCCATCAGCTGGATATTTTAAGAAGAATTCATGAAGACAACTAGCTTCTAGATTTAGAAATTGTGTTTGGCATTGAATTACTCCAAAAGACCATTTATATCCTCTATTGGATTATTTTTTGGGGGGAGGTTGGTAGAAAAATTGAAAGAGGATTCTCCAGGTACTGGAGAGTTTTTGAAAGAAACCAAGTTTTCAAATCTCACCCTACTTATCAGGTGACCTTGGAGGAGAGATAGGATGACCTGTATCTAACTAGTGGGGATGCCCATCCTTCCCTACTCTTCCTATTGTTTCCTCTAAAGCCCACTGTCAGATCATGTACCTAGAGAGAAAACAGGAAAGTACCATTCTAGGAGAAAGTACCATTCTAGGAGAGAATACAGGAAAGTGCAATTCTAGGTAGATAGGGATAAATTTTTCTTTCCACTGTAAACCTTTTCTTTCAGTTTTGTGCTGAGGAATGGGTAGGCTAGTAGACTGGGGCCACATGGTGCAGGTGAGCAGGCATTTGTAATGAATCCTGTGGCAAGGGAAAAGGCATGATATCCCTAGAAAGGAATGTTCAGTACAGAATATTACAGGGGAAGAGTGAGCCATGATTAGCTTGATGAGAATGTAGACACCTACTTGGCCGTGGAACTGAGCAGAGCACAGTACATTGCATGTCTCTTAAAAAATAATCCCCAGGTATGCCCAGGTATGGCCACATGCTGGAACAATAATGATAAGCTGAAAGTTACTGGATAAAAACAGAAGAAAGCAAAATAATACACCCAAAGTGCAGTGAGGCAGTAATGGCAACATCCCAAAGATATTTGGGTAAGAAATAGATTCAAGAACATCTAGGCTAGTGAAATTGACAACTGACTAGATTCTCTTCTCATTTTCTCAGACAGCCTTCAGAAGACTGATCCTAATAAACCCATATTTTATACTTTATTCCAAAAGACAGAGATAGATTATCTCAGACTAGATATTGTACATAATAAGAAAAAAAACTAATTAGGAGAGTTTGTTGGAGGTCTGGTAGTGACTTGTATGAATCTATTACTTACTCAAAAAAAAAAAAAAAAGGTTAAAGCAATACCACTGATTGGCACACAGAAGAAAACTGGAAAAAGCTCCTCCTGAAGCTTTTTGGCTACTATGTGGGGAGTCATGTTCAGACAGGCTTACTAGTCCAAAAGTTTGTTAAACTCACAAATATTAACAATGTATTTAGTAATTATGGAGCACGCTTATGCCAATGAGGCCAGATTTACAGATTAACAATGAATTTTCATGATTTGATCATAATCCTGGAATGATACATAAAGGATGAAATTGTACATTGCTGTGACTGATCAGAGACACTTTGTTTTCTTATTAATTTTAAAGGTGTGCATGCATAGGTCAGGGAGAGGGAGGAAATTTATAGGAGTTCTAGGAATGTTCATGTAATAGATCCCTGGCTTATAATAAATTAACTAGAGCAGAAAAACTGCAGCATTGTAAACTCAGCATAAGGGATTTCCAAGAACTGTTTAGTTTGTGAAAGGATAAACTGAGTAAGGGGCCATCTACCTCCATATGTCACCCCCTACAAGAGCCAGTCATTAAAGGACTTTGTTGATATTAATATTTAACCAGTGTTAAGGCTTAGTAAGCTACTAAGAGTCAAAGATGATGTATTAGTAAATAGCTTTTAAGAAAGTTCTTTATCTGAATTGCTTTTTAGCATTCACTGTCATTTAGTTGAGAGCATTTTCTCCCAGGGAGACAGAAAGCTGGATAAGTGTTGAGCAGAGAGAAAAGGTGAGAGTTGTAGGATGTGGCTCTGTTTAGGTCTTCCCCGGCCTTGAGAGTCAAAGCATGAGGGTATTAGCGCCAAGAGATAGAGGATCAAAGATATACTTTATTTAATTTGGTAAGGCTCTTCACTTCACCAGGAAACCTCGAACTAGAGAGATAAGTCCTTTACATTTTATAACACTTTCTAACTTTGTAATAAGCTTTGTTCTTGCCACTTCTGATCTTTATAGAACCCTGGGGAGTTATCAGGGTCATTTTATTATATTCATTTGGCAAATACCTACCCGCATTTTTACCATCTTTCCTTTTTTGTTGGCTCACTCCTGAGCAGGGAAGTGGTTCAAGGAATTAGGTAGATACTCAAAGAAATAAACTGCCAAGTGAAAACAAAGACAACATTTACTAATCTATCTGGATTGCATTTTAAAAACTACTTTATTGATGTGTGATTCATATAATATGACTGAACATATCAAAAAGTACTGTTTGGTAAGTTTTGACATATGTATATAGCTGTGAAAGTGTCACCACAATCAAGATGATGAACATCCAATACCTCAAAAGTTTCCTTATACACCATTGTAATATCTCCTTCCCTGTCCTCTCTTCTGCTGATCTTTCTTTCCCTCCCTCCCTCCCTTTCTCTCTTCCTTTCTCTCTCTCTA